>NW_017729022.1:177727754-177744788 GCF_001723915.1 Gavialis gangeticus
ACCTCCTTGGACCTGCTTGAGATGCATCTGTGGATGCATGCCAAGGTGCAGTTGGCCTTCCTGACTGCATCCCCACACTGCTGGCCCATGTTCATCTTGGTGCCAATGATGACTCCAAGATCCTTTTCTGCCTCTGCACTGACGAGAAGGGAGTTCCCCAGCCTGTAGGTATGGTGCTGGTTGTTCCTCCCCAGATGCATCACCTTGGACTTGTCAGTGTTGAATCCCATCCTATTCTCATCTCCCCACTGTCAGGGGACAGTGATTCGATTTGCTGATTCAGATCACTGTCCTGATTCAATTCGGCTGAACTGGAATCTGAAGATTCAATTCTGATTCAGAGAACCAGCAATTCGGCCATAGACACAGCTTTATATGTTTTTTCTATGTACCTCGAGGTACCAGGCATGGCTCGTGAACAGTGATATGGTGGGGCAGATGGAGTGTTCCATGGGAGCATGGGGAGTGCCCCGCGTGCTTGGCGGTGAACCCTGAAGTGGACCCGAAGTCCCTCTGGTCCACTTCTGGATCCATTGCCAAGCACGCGGGGGAGCTTCCCTGCACCCTTCCAGCTTGGCAATTGGCTGCAGGGGGACCCCAGGTGCCCCCCGCAGACCCAGGAGGCACCAGTCACGAACCCGGGGGGCTGGAGGGTTCCCTGCATGCTCTGCAGCAAACCCAGAAATGGACTGGAAGTACTTCTGGCCCACTTCAGGGTCTGCCGCTGAACGTGCGGGGGACACCCTTCATGCTCCTGTGGGATGCTTTATTTGTCCCACCATCTCGGCATTCACGAGCTGTGCCTGGTAGCTCATGGTATGTGGAAAAAACATATAAAGCTGTGTCTATGGATGAATTGTCAAATCTCTCTGATTTGATTCAGAGGCTTCCAATTTGATTCAGAGAGATTAGTAGGTCTCCTGATTCAATTCGGATTCAGAGATTTGGCTGCTGAATCGGGCCAAATCTCCTCTGAATCAAATCAGTGACCAAAGCTTTGCACAGCCCTAATGTCTGCACAGCCTTTGCTGCAGCACGTTCCAAAGGGTTCTTTGGAAAAAATAGTATCTGAATGTACTATTAGAGGCATAACAAACAGTTTCTGCACTCAGGGCAAAATCAGTCCCTGGGGCTGGTGCCATAGTTGCTCATCCCTAATTACATTACTGCATGCTATGACTGTATCATAAGCAGAAGGAAGCCAAATTAATTTTACAAAGGCAACCTTCATTCTAACATTTCATAACATCTGAGTGATTGACTTTGCAACCTTCATAATGTTCTTTTAACAGTATTTTGTATATAATTATATATGGAAGTAGTTAGTATTAAACTTGCATACAGTAAGTGTTCTTTAAAAAAATGCTATGTTTTTCTTTTAATGTCCATAATCTAGTAATATGGCACTTCAAGGCCTGTGGTAGTATTGAATTAACATACACATTTTGGGTGTGCCTTCAGAACGCACTCTGCACCTGAGGTGCATCAATCAGCACTTCTGCATAGTCTGTCATGTCTTATTGTTTAATAAATGAAAACAGGATATAGACAATAGAGGGATCAAGAATGTTCTTAAAAATTACAGCAACCAGGCTTTTTTATCTGTCAGCCCTGCTGTATTACTGCTCCAGGCTATCTTGGAGTGAGAAATAGGTTTTCTGTTTTGCTCTCTCATTTTGTGGATTCGTTTTTACCCCTTATAAGAAACCAGTTATGAGCTTCTTTAAAGAGCAGGGGGGGAAATAGGTTGCCTGCTTGCTTAGAAAGTCTGACAAATATTAAGCTACTGTGTATCTTGTAGATGATTTCTTTCATCAGTGACAAAAGCTGACCTGCTTTTGAAGACATAGAATTACTACAACTCTCACAATCTACGGTGTAAACCAGTAAGGTAGTTTGTTGGCCACAAAAAGCAAAAGGCAGTCAATGATCTGAGAAGACAGATTTTTGATCAAACATTCAAAAGAAAGAAAATAGGCATTGCTTATTTATTTAAAACAAGTTTAGTTTTTGATTGATATATATCTCTCAGGAGAATGTTTATCCTACAATGGTAACTAAATAGCTTGCTGAAAAGCCAATAATCAAATGATGTGCCAATATATGATACCTGAAGCTTATAGTCCTGGTTTGATTTTCTTCCTTGTTACCTTTTTCACAGTATGATATTTTCATGTCAAGTGTTCATAGTTTACAATTGAAAAAATAGTTTTATTAGCAAAAGGCATTTTTGAGGGTTTCATTATATACATTCTATGTATTATCCTTCAAAATTGCATCATGTTAAGTGTGCCCGACACTTTATGTGGAAGCGCATACAAATGAAAGCTCTGTTCCATATGTGTATGTAACTCACATTAAAATAAATGCACGATACTGGTCTCAAAGGACACGGAGGTTTGTGACTCAAAATACAGTCTCGTACTGAAACAGGTTGTCAGATTTTCATGGGGAAACTTTTATATTCCATGCATTACTTGTTCCATTGGTAGAGAATTTTCAAGGGCTACTAGTTCTGACACCGTTCATTAAATATTATTGAATCTTGCGCTTGATGACAGTAGTGCCCAACCCATCTGGCCCCACAGGTTGGATGTATGGTATGGGACCTGTATGTTGGCTGGATCTGGCCACATCCTTGTGTGCTAGCCTGATCTGGGGTATAGGGCCTGTGGTGCTCCCCAGAGACCACATGACATGGCTCCACAGACTAGATCCATTCTGTGGGCTGTAGGTTGAGCCCCTCTAATCTAGGATGTCCCGTCCAATTAGTTCTGTTCCTCTGTTCTCAAAACTCTGAATAAACAAATGCACAGACAAGAATTGGACACCCGCTATGATTATAATTTTTTCATTGTTTGTCAGCTGGCTTTTATTTTTGTCATATTGTTCACATGTAAGAGATTAGATTCTTCATCTGTCATGCGGCATCCTTGCAATCATTTCCTGCATTGTTCTGTCCCTCTGGGTTTTACAGTAATGGATTAGAAGGGAATCAAGAGCCTTAGCTGAAATAATAAATGCAGTGCAGTTCTTGAAGGTGCTAATTTCTGCCAAAGAAAATCCTGAAGTGTCATAAAACACATAGGCCAGATTGGGTAAACACAATAATGGGAACCTACCTTTTTTTTAAGGGGCATTTTTTGTGTTCCAAGTCAAATCAGCCAAATCAATTCCAAAACCGTGAGTCATTCAAGAACCGTATGTGGCCCTAGTATCAGCAAACATCCTCCACCCCTACTTGGAGCTTCAGATGCTTCCAAATCCTTTGGTGGTCATTCTGTGTGCAGGCTGAAGCCCAGAGGCTTGGGGTTCAGATGCCCCCGAGTTTTGCTTGCCCTCAGTCTTACAGCCACAGGAGCAAGCTAGGGAGGAGTCTCCCATTTTCATAAAGTGGGCATAAAGCCAAGATCTAACCACTGGAAGGGGAAGTGGGAGACTAACTGTGCATTACATCTCCCAGGTACTACCCCTTGCCAGAAAAGTTGCTATCCCCTGCCAGTAGGAAAATGGCCTTAGTGGCCATGGCATTTTCCCTGCCAGGATTTTTTTTTTTGTAAAAATATATTTTAAATAAAAATATATTTTGTAATTTTTTTTGTAAAAAATTTCTCTATATATGGTTATATATATCTACTCTCTAACCTGTTACATCCCAAAAGGGTTAAACCAATCCCGTTACAGAAAAAACCACACCCATGCTCCTGCGCACCTGTACAAAGGCTCACTGGCCACCTGTACCCATTACAATATCCGCAACCGCGTGCAACACGCACACAAAATATAAAACTCAGTCCTTTCCGGTCCTTCCGACCAGCCCTCCTTTCACGTCCACCTTGCCCCTCTTCCGGGTTCGGGTACTCAGTTCACAGGGTCTCTTCGTCATTGTCGCTCCAGCTTCTGCTGGAGGACCTGCTGCTGCTGCTGCTGTTGTCGCTGTTCTCCGTTCCACTCGTGTGTTGCTCTTCTCTGCTGCCGTCACTCTCTAGGTAATCATGAGGATAGGTTAGTGCAGCCCATCTGAATAAGATGTAGTGCCCATTGTGCTCAGTCCCCCTCAACACCAACCCCTTTTCATGTCATAGTAACTATTACATCAAATACATTTCAACTTCCTCTTCACCCCCACAGCTGAGCTGTACCTTTCTTTCCCATTTCCAATTATTCCTGTTTCTTCATAAGCCTTACATGTCTGGCAAACTTCACTAAACTTCTGTTTAGCTGAGCGCGTCTGTCACCCCCTCTGTGGAGCCTTCTATGGGGTGGAGATGGACCAGGCTGTTCTGTGCCTCAACTGCATATAGATTTTTGGAGGGTCCCTAGACTTGTGACAAGAACACCTGGTTCCAGTTGTGTGGGTGGCTAATTATGGTTACACTGTGGGAGTATAGAGTACACACACATACTGAGCAGTGGTGAACTGTGGTGTCACCATGGCTTGAAGTGATGTTGACTCTGTTGAGCCCAGCCCAGTGAACTATATCAGCGGTGCTCAACCTTCAGCTTGCGGGCCAAATGTGGCTTGTGGAGCCATTGCATCTGGCCTGCATCTGGCCTCTGGGGCTCCCCATGTATCAAGAAACTTGGCAGCAGGGGAGCCATGGCCATTAATATGGCCACACTTGCCCCTGCCAAATTGCCACCTTCTAAGCCCTATATGGCAGGCTGGACTGTGATCCCTTCCCTTGTGGGCCTGGGCCATGCCCACCCACCTCTCCTCACTTCGAGATTGGGGTTTGGCCAAACTTTCTTCCCTTCCTGCAGGGCTGGGCTGGGGTTTGGCCATGCCTTCTTCCCCCTCAGGGCCACATCCCTTTCCGTCCCATTGGCATTGGGCCACACTGCCTTCCTCCTGTGGGTCAGGTTGGAGTCTGGCCATAGCTCCTTCCTCCACACAGGGCTGGGTCATCCCCCTTTCACTCCCTGCAGGCTGGGTTGTGGCCTGGTCACCTCCCCCCCTGCAGGGCCAGACAGTGACCCCTTCCTTCTCCATGGGGCTGGGTCAAGCTCCATTCTCTTGCAGGGCTGTGTTGGGGCTGGCCTACCCCCTTCACCTCTCTCTGGGGCCAGATAGTCTCTGCCCAGGCACTGGATCAAGAACACTGGCTGGATTTGTCCTGCAGGTGGAACAGGCATGGCCAATCTGGCCTACCACGCAAAAAGATTTGGGCATCACTGAACTGTATGATAAGTCATGAGCCTTTGAGCTTTGCACTAACGTCTTGCATATGTATATGTAGGTAGAAAAGTGGTGCTCAAAAGTGTGTTTATGGAGTACCTGTGCCGAAATTTGTAACAGTCAGGGTTGAGGGCGGAATCAGATCCATAGCAGTCTCCTGTTCCTCTCTCCAGTTTCTGCCCTCCTCTCTATGTCACCCCCCCCCCAACTTACTGTCACATGCAGCTTTGTTGCACATTATGCTTAGGGAGTCAGCAGAGCCTGATACTAAGGTGGGGGGGGTGGCAGGAAGGCTTCTGGGGGGCTACCTGACCTCCCCCTTCCACTACTGTTTTCTCTGCTGTAGCAGTGGGAGGGAAATGAATTCAATGATTAGAGTCTACACCTGGAAAAATATAACAAATTTATAATTTTTCCGTATATAGAATCTAATTATTGGGGGGTCTTGTATTTGAGTAAATATGGCAAATTTATTGTGTAATTCCCATCATCAGTGTTTGCTAAACCTGTTGCTAAGCAGATCTAAATCTCTCATTGCAAAAAAAAATCAAAAGTAAATAATCTGTCACAATGAAAAAAAGGAAATTAGGAATTATTTGATGATTATGACATTTGTAATCTGTTTATTTTTTATGTTCTTATACTATTTTTTAATCTGATTGCCTGTTCCTTTTCCCTTAAACAATTGCATCTATTTATTTAGGATTCTGAAAATATTACTTTCTTCTTTGAACACCTTTGTTATCATCCCTGACACATTTCTAAAATTTTGGTTTCTCAATTTAACTTCCACTGATTATGCACAGTGCTGGAGTTAGGAACCACCTAGCTGAGGAAGAAGTCTGTGTGACTTTGAATCCCATCACTTTGATTTTTAACTAGCCAAGGGATTCTTATGAGATACCAGCATGACACATTTAAAGCAGGCACAACTTTAGCAGAGTCCCTATAAATGTAGTAATGTCAGTTACATCATACAATCAAATATTTAATGGATTCAAAACAATAAGAAATCCAGACAACTATATAGTAATTTAGTATACTTTAATCTTTTTTGATATAAGTTATGATGATGACAAGGTGAGAAACAATGATTTGCTTTCTTTTACTGATTAGATTTATACTTGATTCTTTTTTTGTCTGAAGAGGTCTTTCGTAGGTGTTATGCTAGTTAAAATATTTACCTTCATGAGCCTTATTTTCTTATTCATTTGATCTAATTATTAGGCCTGTGTGAATAGGGAAATATTCGATTTGGATTCAGCCAATTCGGAAGACAACGATTTTATTCGGATCGCTGTCCTGAATCACTTCGGCTGAATCGGCTTTGTAACATTTGGTGCTGATTTGGAGAGATTCGGAGAAGTTGGCCATAGAGCATCATGGGGAATCACTGAAATTCCTATAACTGTCATATTTTGGCTGATTCAGATAAAAATTGCAGGGATGGTAGCCCCTTCTAAGGGCATGAAGCCTACCAAGTTTCAATGAGATAGGTGCAGGGATTTCTGGGAAACTACACCTCAGGCTACTGACAAGCAAAACTTGTGACACCTGTGACTGTGTGTGCGTTAAGGCACAGCATGGTGAAAACTGAAGGCATGCTAACCCCTGCTGCCGCCATGGAGCCTGCCAGCTTTCAAGGAGATAGGTGCAGGGGGTTCTGGGAAACTGCACCTCAGGCTGCTGACAAGCAAAACTCATGACATGGGTGGGTGACACTGTGTGTGTGTTAAGGCGCGCTCTCACTGGCTCTGGGGCATCTAGATGACACAGTAGTGTGTCCCAATGAGGTCTCCTCCTTCCCTACAGCCTCAGTCCAGTCCACTATTTTAAATAACAACAGGTAAGTAAGCAGTACAGTAGCACCAGCAGCATCTCAGCCAGCCAAACTGTCACAGACTAGAGCCTTTCTTCCCTTCCCTGCAGGAGATTCTTCTCCAGCAGCTGGCAGAGAAGTTGCCTCGCTAGCCCCAGCCCTGGGGCTTAGATGTGCTCAGGGCCTTGCCTCCTTCCAGTCAGGTGCTAGGGGTGTTGGTCTAAGGACATGGCACTGGTCTAAGGACATGGCAGACAAGGTCCTTTGGGTCAACCTGGTATCTTTTAGTAGACCAACTGAATAGTTAGAGAAAGCCGGGGTGTGTTTTGATTTTATGGAGAGGGGTTTTCCTTGAGTGTCCAATGGGGGTAAGCGGCTTATGGTTAATGAAATGAGAATGTTTATAAAAGAATTGAATGGTAGAAATAAAGATGTTGTTTTGGATATATAAATGATGTGTTACTTGTGGTGTGTGATAGGTTATGTTGGGTGTTTATGTTTACATGTTTGTTATTAAAAAAAGCCCTCCTAAGAAATAGAAATATATCTTAGCAAGCTTTCAAGTTGAAAAACCTTTTGTCAGACTGAGGAAGCACTTGTGGTTGGTCTGTGTGTGCTGTTTCTGGATGTAAGGAATAGTAAAGAAGCCAGAGGCTGACATGCAGTGCAGGCAACAAAGTTAGTTAGTGAAAATGGAAATGGAGGTGTCAGGGGGTGAGGGACAGGCTGGGTGGGGGATGTAGCAGTGCACGTAAAAGTGCAGAGGTACTTGGGGAGTCAGATGTCTGTCAGGTTGTAGTGTGTCATAAATCCATTGTCTATATGGAGGCAATGACTTTCGGTACCTAGGAGGCTGCTGAAGTGAAGTTCATAGGCTTGACTCTGAAAAGTGGTTTGTAAATTCAGACAAGCACCAAACCTTGCTAACCTTACCTCATCACCAGAACTGAAGCCAACTTTCTACAGCTCAAAACACAAAACCTGCCAACAATCTCCAGTACCCCCACAAACTGCACACCGGAATCTATCAAAGACAAGAATACTCAACTACCTGTGGGGGCACATTCCTCACAAAAAAACCCACTCTATCTCCAGTCTCTCAGGCCTGATTGTGAAAGGGAATTTACAAACCACTTCTTACAGCCAGGCCTCTGAACTTCACCTCATCAGCCTCCTAGGTAGTAGGTACAGAAATTCATGGACTCAATATAGACAGTGGAATTCTGACACACTGCAACCTGCCAGACATCTGACTCCCCAGGTACCGCTCCACTTTTACATGTGCTGCTACATCCCCCTTCCCACCCCCTCCCCACCCCAGGCTGTCTCTTCACTCCCTGACGCCTCCATTTCCATTTCCATTTTCACTGACTGGCTTTCTTGCCGGCATTGTATGCCAGCCTCTGGCTTCTTCACTATTTGTTCCATCCAGGAACAGCAAGCACACAGATCAACTGCAGGTAGTTCCTCAGGCTGATGAAGGGTTTTCAACCGAAAGCTGGCAACCAGCAAGTCTCAAGCCTGTTAAAGATGTGATTGGTCTGGGCTTTCCCCAGCCAGGACTGTGTGCATGCGTGTGGTAGCTGGAGGTTATGGCACCTCCTACCCGCCTTTCACTGGGGGGATCCTCGGTCTTGCATTTCCTGGGGCTGCTGCACTGCCAGCAGACCCACCAGGCCTCCCCAACCCTGGCAGAGTGCAGTTTTAGTGGTCATGTCTAGGACCTGGTGCCTCCTCCTTCCCCATAGCCCCATCCCATACCTCCAAGTTCATCCTGGCATGGAAGCTCAGCAGGGACATATTCTTCCCCTGCTGGCTGGTGATGCAGTGAGTGCCCCCTCCAGCTCTGAAAGCAGGGCAGTAACTGGTGTAAAAAAATAAAATGGAAATTGGTAGAGACAGAGTGAGGAGGGTGGTACTCACTCTATCTGCAGGTGGAGCTTGGGGAACCCAACATCAGGAGGTTCACCTTCAAAAACACCAGCTGCTCCACCAAACCAAGATCCAAGCCGGTGTGGTGGGGTGTCACAACATCCCCACCAATGCTGAACACTGTCTTGCTCGGAACACTGGTTGGTGGACAGGACAGGTGTTCCCAGGCAACCGTGGTCAGATCCAGCCACGTCTGGCTGCAGCTTGCCCAGTAGGCCAAGGGGCTACAGTCCATGGCCTTGACTGTATTGGCCCCATTGTCAGTGACCATGAACCCATGGGAGAGCTCGCCCTGCCCAACAAGTTACCCCGTACCGTGCAGTTCATGGCCACAATTATCTCCCTTGCTGTGTGGGACTCATCCATCACCTTGGCTTGAAGGAGAGCCCACCAATGGCCTGACTCATTGCATCGGTGCCTTGTGAGGGAAAGGTAGGCATGATCTCCACCCCGGCTGCTTCAGATGTCAAAGGTGAAGTGCAAGGCTACCTGCGGCCCTGTCTTACACAGCTCCTCCCTCAAGTACTCCCTGCATGCCTCATACAGGGAGGGAACCACTGGCCTGCTAAAGGTGGTGCCTGTGGGCACTTGGTAAGATGGAGCCACAAGCACCATGAGCCACCTGAATCCTGGCCACTCAACTAACAAGAAGGACTGGCTATCCAGCAAGCATCTGGGTAATCTTACTCTCCCTTGCAATGCATCCCGCTTTGTCTGTGGCCTTCCCCCCTGCCTCTGCTTTGTGGGGGCAGGGGCTTTGGAGTGCACAGGGGCCTTCCCTTTGGGCATGCTTGCACTGGTGCCAGGCTGAGGAGGAAGAAGGGCAAGGGGGTGCTTCCTCCTGAGATGTAGCAGTATTGTTGTGGTAGTGAAGTGTTTCCCCCTTCTCAGCAGGCAGAGGCACAAGAACAGGAGGAGCTGATTCAGCTGAGCCACTTGCCTCCATAACCTCCTCTGAAGTGCCTTCCTGAGAAGGAAACCTGGGTCTAGGGGAACTTTGAGGGATGTGGAGCACAAAGTCAGATTCCCCTCGGTCCCCAGAATGTCTTTAGCTAGGGCACTCAGGTCCCCTGGTTCCAGATCCAGCTCCTCCTCTGGGAGTGGGAGGATCACACTGGGAGATGACATTGGGGTGGAGGAGACTGTCATTCTGCTGCTGGTGCCTATTTCTGGTGTCAGGGGAGGTGGTGCAGGGACAGGTACTGCTCCCACCTTGTTGATTCCATTGGCAGCAGAAGACTCATGGCTGCCTGGAAAAAGGATGCGCCTATGTTTGGGGGCGGGGGAGAACTTGCAGCTGTAGCTCTTCCCCTACCCTGTCTAGTCCCTCTCCCTCCCCTGCCAGAAGACCTGGCACCTGCCTTTCCAGCATGCTTCATATTAATCGTTCCTGTGCTGGAAAATGTGTCATTTTCTTCTCTTATATATGACTGTGTCTGACTTCTGTGTTATGTTTACTGTTGTGTGTTGTGTAGTGTACCTAAAATAATTTCTCTTCTTCTTCTTCTTCTCTCTGACTTCTGTTGTGTTAATCTGAATATGTATCTGACTTCTGTGTTGTCTGTAGTCTAATTGTAACTAAAATTAATAATAATAACGATATATAATCTGTTCTCTTATATGATTCTCTGACTTCTGTGTTGTACTAATTTGAATCTCTGACTTCTGTGTTGTGTTAATCTGAATCTCTGTGACTACTTCTGTGTTGTGTTTAGTCTGTATGTAACTATAACTAATAATATTAATAGCTATATATAATCTCTTCTATGAATGTGTGCCTTCTGCTGTGTTGTAATAAGATCTGACTTCTTCTATGATGTGTGTGCGTGTGTGCGTGCGTGCGTGTAATGTGTGCTTCCCTACACAGTAATGGATCACACTGCCAAGGAAAACAGCTTTCTTTTTAAAAAGTGTTGGGGGAAAAAACAAAGAACAAATATAAATTGAAAGAAATGGATTGGCTAGGGATAAGTAGAGGGATTCTAGTTAGTAAGCTAAGCTATATCCTCTTTTCCAAGAAAAAAAAATAGCAGGAGACTTACTAGGAAGCCAAGCCAGACCAGTACCTTTCAGACACCATTGCTCAGGCAGAAACACCTCACAAAAGGGACAGAAAGGCTGCAGACAGAGGCTTATATGCTGTTCCTACATCCCTCCCCCAGAGCACTGTGATTGGAAGGGGACTCAGGAAGAGATCACAGTCACTGCCCAATTAGAGATGTCAGTCTTCCCCCCCCCCCGTTCCCCCTCCCTCTTCTCAGTTTCTGTTCCGCTGAAAGACCATCTCTGCATATTTCCTGAATCTTTTCTGAAATGATTCAGATGCTTTTTATCTTCTTCCAGTTTGATTCGGATTTGGAGATTCGGTCTCTGCATCGAGCCGAATCTTCTCCGAATCAAATCGCATACTGAAGCTTCGTGCAGTCCCGCTAAGTATCTGTTTTTTCTTTATCATGTTGTTATTTGTGTTTTACCTATACATTTTGAAAACAATGGTATAACTAAAATTACTGAAAAGTATTGTCTTGAGTAATACCATATTTTCTCACATACAACATGAAGCGATCCATAATATGCACCTTATTTTTTGAAAGGCAGAATGAAAAAAGCAAGATCTTTCCTTGTACCAATTAACTGGGGAGCAGCAGCTAGGGACTGAGCATGCTCATTGTTCTGCTCCCTGTGGATTACTGAAGATTTTAGTTTTTGTTTCAACTGTAAGTAGCAGAATCTTTCCACCATATTTCTTGGATATAATGCACACTTTAATGTCTAGTGGCTGGTTTTTGGGGGAAAGGTGTATTGTATATGACAAAACATGGTATCTGCTAGTGTTGATTGCACTTTACCAATTTGGCTTCTTTCATAATTTTAATTAAACCTATATTAGTTAACCAGTTTGGTGTATGTACAGTATTATGAAGGTGTCATATGTAAGGCAGTTCCATAGATGAGGGAATGATGATGCGCACTATAATGCAAATATCAAATCTCTCCATGTTCAGCAAATTTACAACATGTACTCTATAAGTCCAGGGGAATTTTCTGAGAATCTTAAAATACATGTATTAATAAGTCTATTCATTGAGCCATAGCTGTTGAAGGTGAAGGGACTGCTATGACTGTTTAATTTGACACCCTGCAAAACACAGATAGTAGACTTTCCTGAATTCAAGTTCTGCTTCAAGTCCAATAGCTGTGATTAAGCTAGAGCATCTGTTTAAGAAACAATCCTGTCTTAATTGAAATGTTTCCTGTGACGGAGAATCCAGCACAGCACTCGGTAAATTGTTCCATTGATTAAAATTTGCATCTTATTTTTAGTCAGACTTTGTCTGGATATAAGTTCCAGCCATAAGATTTTGGTATATTGTTTTCAGTGTTGTCAGCTTTCTGTAAAATTATGGACACTCCATAAATAACAAGGCTGAGAACACCTGTCCTTAAATTCCTTAAAAATATGTGCCACCCATAAATCAGGAAGCAAAAACAGTGCTGTAAAAGCACAGAGCTCCTGAAGCTCCATTGTCAGAAAACAAGCTGGTTGTATTATTAAAGCACAGATGGAGCACAGTATCACCACCTGGCGTTTGAGTGGGAGCACAGCATGTTGGAGATAGCTCTTCTCGGGGCTTTGGTGTGGTGGTGCTGCTCCTGGTGATGCCTCCCATAAGCCTATAATACTGTGTGTAGAAGTAGGCAGACAGTGGTCTTTCTTTGGGCGTCTGTGCTGGGAGGGAGGGTATGGGGTTGTTGGGGGTAATGCTGGGGGTATGCACTGGGGGGACACCAGGGTGTCAGATGCAGTTGTGGGTATCAAGGTGTACGGATGAGTAGGGGACCACTTGGTTGGGGGCAGCACAGTGTAGGGTGCAGTCAGGAATACCAGGGAGTAGGGGACCCCCATGGGGAGGTCAGCCTGGTGTAAGCCATTGCTGCCATCAAGTAGGGTTACCAATCCAAGCAATTTTTTTTCACTAACAATCTTCAAAGGTTTAAACTTGGCCCTGTCCAGGGTGTGGCAGAAGGGTTACATTTACATTATAGAAAACATATGTCAGTAAAAGTCTGGTTGTCAGTAAAAACTTTGAAGATTGTCAGTTAAAAAAATGTCTTTGTCTGGCAACTGGTTTTCCTGCTAGACTGAAGAGCCTTCTACTGTCAAATTTCTGTCTCCCATTTAGACACCTGCTGATTGTGATCAAATTAACCTTTAACTTTCTCTTTGATAAACTAAATAGATTAAGTGCCTTCAGTCTCTTGCTATATGTTTTTATCACAATTATTTTCATAGGTCTTCTTCAAACCCCTCAGATTTTCAGTGTCCTTTCTGAAGTGTAGATAAAATAATAGATACAGTGTTGTGGTTTCACCAGTGTCAAATATTGAGCTACTATAACCTCCCAATCTCCTACTCAGTGCCCATGTCTACACATGTACCAAACTGTGGAGTAGACTAATTAGCTGAGGAGTAAAGCATCACCTTCTATGCATGCAGTGGTATTAGGTCACAGTAAATTAATTAACTCTGCAGTAAGATAGTACTGTTGGGGGCAGTACTGTTTTATGCTAGGGTAATTTACAATGATTCAATACATATTTAGACATTGACCATGAGCATAAATTGTGCCTAGCCAGACAGGGGCCATACTTCTGCCTGGCACGTATCCAAACAACTCTGGACTTTCAGCACCCTCCTTCCCCAGCCAGCCCCTCTGCCCCCAACACTGTTACTCTGATCCCAGGGCTGAGCAGCCCTGGCATAAACTGCTTTGCCCCAGCTCAAATTGCTGCTGTCCCGTGGACATGTGTAGATGCTGTACCTGGGAGTAGTTTATGTGGCAGGCCAGTAGGGGGTGCTCCTGCGTTGAACCACCTGCCTCACTGCACCCAACCACCTTCCAGGCTCTGAGTGCCTCCCTGGAGGCGCCTCATGTCCAGCCGACCCCCTTCCTGGAGCACCCCCACAAGCTGGAGGGTAGCACTGCCACCACCCAGGGTCTGGGCTGATCTTGGCTCTGGGCCCTCTGGGAAACAGTAGTCCTTGAGGGTACTTGACCCATTGCAAGAACTTGGGGTGCTTCCCTCAGTCTGAAGCACAAATAGTGGTCTCCCTTAGCTGAAACAAGGGACTCCAAGGCATAATCTAGACCCTCTCCCAATAAGTCTCTCATGCTAGGTGCAGAGGAGAATGTTATTGGTTACAAGGAGTCGGTTTGGAATATGGTACAGGGTAGAGCAATATCAGAGAAATCCCTTAGAGCAAACAGTGGCATGGTAGCCTTTGATCACTCATCTGAGTTGCTGCAAACTATATATCTAGTTAGATCTTAAGTAGCTTACTCTCAAATATCGTCCAGAGGCAGATGGGGATTCCCTCTGAAGGCAAGCAGTTCATTGAACTTGAGTTTCAAGTGAGAGAGCGAGTTTCAGATGGTCCAGCTTCTCTGAGAGTCCTCATTATGAATGCAGCTCCTTCTCCTGGGCAGTCTTTAACTTGTATAGCCCTTATGACCTCATTTACCTGATCCAATGAAGGCCAGCAGTTGTTGGCTGCCAGCCAACCAATTTGAAATGCATCACTGGTTGCTGGGTAGACTGGCAGGGTCTCTAGCCCCCTCCCAGTCATGATGACATTGCTTAAAACAATAGGGAGTTTAAGTCTCTCCATCCAGGTGTATGAGGCCAGTCACATAGACAGAGGGAGCAGGTTTTCCCTCTTCCTCAGAAATGTAACCAGATCAGGTTACAACTCAGGGTTAGTTAAAGTCGATGGGGCCAGGAGTGTCTGCCCTATGCAGTGACCATGGTAGCCAAATTGTCAGAATGGTCATCAGCCTGATAGCAGAGTTTCAGGAGAAACAGAGATGGCATTCTGGCACAGTTTACTTTGGCTCAAATTGCTCTGGAGTTTACTGTTCCTGGGCATGCTGTTGGACATTTGCTGTGGAGCCTAATCAGCTCCGCAGTAAATGTCTCTGCAGCTGCACATGCACGCTTGTGAGAGTGCAGAAAACTAATAAACTCTGGAGCAGACAAGTACTTGTATTTCCAAGTACTTATTTGCTCCAGAGTTTTTTTGTGCACAGCAGCGCACATGTAGATGCTGTCCAGCTGGCTGGTGCACCAGGATGTTTCAGTGCAGGGACTGCCTTGCTGGCTAGACCCATACTGAAGCTCCCTCATGTGCCAGCCAACCCCTCCACAGCACACTGAGTCTGGTCAGAGCAGCTCTGGACTGCTGCCAGCAAGGGTTGCTCTGGCCAGACTTAATGGCTCAGTATGCTGTAGAGGGGCTGGCCAGGGCATGAGGGAGCTTCACAGCTGGTTAAGCTGGCAGGCAGCTCCTGTACTGCCAGCTGGGCAGCTTCTACACATGTGCTGCTGTGGAATTTTTTACTCTACAGCAGGATTGTACTTGCATTTACAAATACTATCTGTGGAGTAAAGTACTTTACTTCAGTCTAATAGAGATGCATGTGTAGATGCCAAGACATTTGTGGCACAGATAATTAGTCAAGTGCACAATAAACCTCCTACTTAGATGCACCTACTGACATCTAATATACTGTATTTATTTGAATCCAAGATAATCTTGAATTTAAGACCCCCCTCCACTTCCAGTAATTTGTTTCTTTACATCAGAGGTTACCAGCCTTTTTCTTTTTGCATATCCCTTCCAGGTTTACCAGCTGCCTGTATACCCCTACCAGCACACAATTTATATTTCAACCCTTTAAATGCCAGTTATTATTATTATAATACAAATTAAATATGCCATTATACAATTTCTCCCACATAACCCCTAGTGATGTCTTGTGTGTGTACCACAGCTTGGGAACTGCTGCTTTACATGGAAAATGATAGATGTGTTACAATTTCCCATGTATAGAATCTAATTAGTGGAATATGATCCTCAATTCACCCCCCTCCACTGTAGTGGCAGAGAAAGCAGTGACAATGAGAGCCCCCATCCCTTCCCACCTGCCTTTTTCCTTCCTTACCTGTGCACCCTCCCACCATTTGCCCCCCACCCCGGTGCCTACCTCTCCTCCTGGTTGCCCCTCCATGCTTGTGCCTGCCCCTGCTGCATGCTCCCCTGCTCCCACCTCGCTCCTCCCTGCAGCCTGCCCCACCCAGAGCACAAGGTAAGGAGGGCAGCTCGGGGGGCTGACTGTGCAATCTTCCCTCATGCTTTCTCCCCCACTGCACCCCCTCAGTTTCTCCCACATTCCCTCAGCTGTGGTCCTGCTCCTCCACCAAACAAGCTATTCCAGAGTTGTGTCACTCCCTGTCCTGGGCCAGTACTGAAATCTAAGGTGAAGCTTCTTTCCCATGCTGGTTGTGGGGAGGGAAACCTCATCTTGGATTTGAGTAAATATGGCATCAGCATGGAACTCTCTATCAGGCAAACTTGTAGTGTAAAAAATTATCTTGCTAAGATATAGTTTCCAGAAACACACATTGATTGACACTAATTAGATTTTCTTCTTTCAGTCCTTTATTCAGTGATTTCTAACTTGGAAATTCCTTTAACTTTTCTATTACAGACATTTTTTTTGAGCTTTGAAAATTGATACCCTTTTAAGTTATAGCAAAATGTAAGGCATTGTTCCTTTAAAAGTTCATTTAATAAATGTGTTACTTTTCTTACCCTCTGTCTGTTTCCTGACAAACAGTATTTTCAGTGGGGTGTTCCCTTTCTCTGTGACAAGTAGAGGCAGATCAGATCCTTGACTTTGAGCCAGGACCTAGGAGTGCCCCTTTTGATGAGCTCTGTAGTTCTTTGCCTTCAAACTTGCACTGATGGTACATATTTCATTTGCTAACACAGCAGAGCCTTACACAAGATTTTAAAAAAGGAATTTTAGGTAAATTTAAAAAAGTGATCTTTGAGTTTCTGAGTAGGGCCCTGGACATCAGCAATGCATGGGGCACACCAGCTGCTGCACTACAGTCCAACTTCTGGAACCAACTTCCAAGAGAGGTGGTGCAGGCTCCTACCCTGGGGGTTTTTAAGATGAGGTTAGATGAACACCTTGCTGGGGTTGTTTGACCCCAGTACTTTTTCCTGCCATGGCAGGGGGTCGGACTAGATGATCTG
>NW_017729022.1:177749788-177780302 GCF_001723915.1 Gavialis gangeticus
CTGGGGGTTTTTAAGATGAGGTTAGATGAACACCTTGCTGGGGTTGTTTGACCCCAGTACTTTTTCCTGCCGTGGCAGGGGGTCGGACTAGATGATCTGCTAAGGTCCCTTCCGACCCTAGAAACTGTGAAACTGCTGGGTGCAGCTGCCGCTATCTTTGCAAAGGAGGCACCCAGGGCTGCTGCCCCTCCCTCCCCACCCAATATGTTATATGCAAAGGAGAAGCTTCTGGATTTCCCCTCCTGCCCATGCTGTGAGAAATATTGAATAATACTTTTCTTGTTCACTATGATTTTTATCAAAAGGATGCTCCAGAATCTGAGGCTTCATTTAAAAATTGTTCTTCACCTCCTCAGGGGGGACAAAGGTAACCTACAAAACAAGAGATGACAATGTTGCCATTCTGAATTGATAAACATCTTGAAACAATAGTGTTGAGAGGTGTGAATAACTCCATTCAGATCAACCAGGTCAAAAATCTAAAGAGAAAAATGTGAATATAAACATACTTAACAATATTTTGAACATCTCTTGGGAATAGCATCTCATTTTGGTGTCTCAAATTGATGGACTGTCAGAGTGCAATTTCTTTTTTTGTGTGTGTATGTGAGACTCTTCTGCCAGTTTTAAACCAGCAACCTAGAGATTAATAGCTCTCATATCTCATGCTGGTCGCTTTTCTTAAGGTAGTTGCTGTTTAATTTGCCATTGTAGGGAGCCATCAATTGAGAGGGCTAAGAACTCCTTGTACTTGAGTAAATGTAGACCAAAGTGTCATTGTGATGTTGGATACACCTGTTTTCTGGAAGGTTGGGTTAGAATAATAAATCACCTGTTTCTTACCAGTTAGTTTAAGGGATGGTGTTAATCACCATCTCAAAGGATGGCATTCTTTAGAGAGAGAGGAAGCATTTTTGTAAAAAAATTGCTTAAACAGCCAGTTTGTGGTCTATACTCAACTATTTAAGATCACTCTCATGAGAAAAAAATAATCTGATGATTTGATACTACATCTTGGGCAAGTGATTGACCACAGTTCTGATCCTATCCAATATGCTGGTTAGATGATCACTTCTGGAGGTATGTAACATTTTCTCTCTTTTTGCTTTATCTTATTACCTCCTACATTTTTACTCCTCTCCTTTATTTCTGCCTCTGTGTTGGAAACCGTGATAATGGTATTGCAGGGGCCAGCCCACCAGATGGACCAAGTGAAGAATTTAGGTCAATTAAGGGGATGTTTGTTTTCTAGGTTTTTACTTTGCCAAACTAGTGTCATGTGGGATGTTTAGGGAAAATGTTTTCCAAAATGCAATTTTATGGTCCAGAACTAATCTCTTGTAACACAGCAAGTACGTTGATCACATAATCTCATAGTTACTACTGCAGTGGCTTCTACATAAGCTTAACTGAGTGTCTGCACGTGAACCATTTCAGATTATGGGGACAAATCACACTTACACTCATTATAGGAGTTACCTAACCAGCAATGAGTTGCACCTCAATGTGTAGGTATTTAAGTGATTACTTCTTGGGAGGTGTTCATCCAAGTGTAAATTACTCTGCCTCAGAACAGATTTTAGTTGGTGCCGACAGCTTGGATGACTGGCACATTGTCATTTTCATAACACACCTAAAAAGAAAGTGCCAAAAAATATAAGCAGCATTGGCGCAGTTAAAAAATCAGTTCTTGTTCTACTTTGTGAAGGCATATCAGCAGAAGTAGATCAGCTGTTGTTAATATCAAGAGTAAAATGTGCTTAAAATATTTTTTATAACATAAAAAAGAACCTTAATTTCACCAGTTATTTCCTTTGTGTGTGTTTTTGAAGGAATCAGTACATGTGCAAGTGACAAAATGACAATACTGCCAGTCATAAGGAGTTTTGTTGTGAGTCTGTGCTGCTTCTTATTGGCATCTCTTCTTCTGTTCTTCCTTTTCTTGGTCCTTGGGTTATCCCTTACCCAACTAGGGATCCCAGATGCAGGCTTTCACATACCATGATGGTATAACAGTATGGTGTAAAAGTGAAAAATAATCTCAAGAAGAAGCCGTTGCTCTTGGTAGGATGCAGGCCATCTGAAATGGTGTAATGGAGAGTTACCCTCCTTTCCACATACACCAAGTGGGAGAGGTTACATGGATAGGATCTTCTGTCCTCCTTTTGATTGTTCCAATAATTTATTATGCAACAGGAAAGAAGCTGTGCTAATTCTGCTCCCCAAAATAGAATTTCCTTTGAAGCTAAAGTTTCCTCTCCTACAGTGCAGTGCAGCACAAAATTGTTAGATGGCATGGTGTTTGTCATAATTCGTTCCTCCAAGTAATGTCTAAAACATGGTTTCTACTCTTATCCGAAGAAACCTTCCTGTGAACACTTGACCAAGATCACACATGTTTTATAATTAGGTCCATTCAAAGAAACTAACAATTACTCACAGCACTTTAGGTTCTGTTTTCTGGCAAGAGATGTGAAGACTTTGCAATTTCTACAAATTAGAATGGATTTAACATGTAAGTTGTTCATGTTAGGGTTTGTAAAACAGAAGGCGTGTACAGCCAGGACTTTTGTTTGTTTCATTTATTTAGCACTGCATGACAAGATGGCCCTGGAAGTAGCTTATATGAGGTCATTACCCTATTGATTAAATAATGTGATGAAAAGCGCATGATAATGCAGTGCTGAGAGATTATTGCCAGACACTCTACAAACAAAGCTGCTGAAAGGAGAGCGGTTGTGAAACCTTCAGCATTGGTGGGTAATTAGCAAGCAAGTAGGAATTAAAACAAGGGCTACGTGGTTTAATATAGTGATTATGTGCAGATAGAGCAATGTTTTGAATACCTTCTTTTGGTAGTGCTAATTAGAATACTTTTTAGTATATGAAATGCCTGTTGGACTGAATTATCCAGAATCTTTAATGAGGTGTGGGCATGTCTGGCTGACAGCAAAGTTAAAATATGGAAATTTGTTAGTGGCAAATCTACGTTGGAGAGCTCAGCTTTTATAAACATCTGATCTCCGTACATGGTGAGAAAAAAAAAGAGGCAATGCTGCAGGTATCAACATTTTTGGAGTAATCCTGGCAACAGTTCACCAAGCCCAACTGTTCTTTAAGGGTTCTCATGGGTCATAAGCACAATTTTAATAAATGATTTTGGGGGTCTAAACGCACCAACTTCTCCCTGGATTAAAGAAATAGTTCATTCGGTGCAAACAATAAACTTATAATTGCCTTAGGGGACAAAAACTTGCTTTCCTGATATGTTACATCTTATTTTACAGCATAAATTCCACCCCAGGAACCCCAGCATGTCTTGGGGCAGCAGGAGTTCAGGGGTCTGCAGGTTCCACGGCTGCTGCTTCCAGTAGGCAGTTGCTAAGATAAGTAAATGCTAATTTTCCATAGCTGAGTAGATTTCAGGTAGATAACTAAAGGTACTTCTCTAATTTTGATTTTGGATTATCCCATACCATATTTCACAGTCCTAAGATCTGAGATCTTTTTTAAAGTACTTTTTTAACATTGTCAAAATTAAAAACTTTCAGAAGCAAAATAAATATAACCTGAAGCCGAGATCAAGCAAGAAGTTTTCAGCTTCAGAAGTTAAAGTTTGGCAAACATACGAGCACATGCAGAAAGGAGAATATGATAGTAAAGGATGGACAACAGTAAATATTGGTGCTGGTCTGTATAGCTTCTTACAGATATAGAAAAGAAATGCTTTACTTTCAGCTTTGTGTGCCCCTGTGCCAAGTGTAGCGCATGCCCAGAAGCAGCATTGTGTCAGTTTGATTTGGCTCGCTCAACATCTTTATAGATGGCATGCTTCAGTAGGGTTTTTTTGGTCCTTTTATCTAATAGGTATTAAATAAAAGCACCAAAAAGCTCCACTAATGCACTTCCGCTTCTGGTAAAGCACCGTGGTTTTTTTTTCCCCAATGTCTGTCAGCAGCCATTTGACTTAGGATAATAGATTTCACTGGCTACCTTAATTCCACTGCTCAATTTTTGTTATGCAGGTGTTATTTTTTACCTTTTGAGATCCCACTTAGGGCAGTTCACTCCATTTAAGCTCCCAAAGTCTGTGTCTGCCTTGCCAAGACACCATTCTTAACCATTAATAAAAGAGAGTCTCTGATTTTAACTTGCATTATGCCTGTCACAACATTGATCTCTTAGGTAAGGGAATCTATCGTTAAACCTGTCCTCTCCTTTCACTGAGGGCATCTCTTCCTTCAGAAAAAAAACTTCAACCAACCAAACAAAAAACAACCCAACCTGATCCCTTTTGGGTTATTTTAGTTTCTCCATTATCCCTATGTTTTTCTGTCTTTCTAGGGCAGAGAGCCTTTCTGGCCAGGCTCCAGCCTCCCCCTTAAAAGCAAAAACGGTCCTTTCATAGAGCTCTGAGATGCATCTTGAATAAGACTATAGGACTCCAGGCAGCTAAAATATAAAACAAGACAAGAAAAGAGAGAGAGAGCGCAAGGGAATAGAGGAAAGTGGGAAAGAGGAAGAGAGGACAGAGGGGAGAGGAAGTTGGTTTGAAATGAGGAACACTTAAACCGGTTCTGTCAACTTTGATTTTGGATTCGCTTTCCCATTTTTTAGCTTAACAAATAAGGAAGCGCGTAGCTCCATTTATAAAATGAACATACTGAAGCCAGTGTAATGAAGACAGAATATACTAATTTGGGCTAATTCTTGCCCTCTGGAGAATACAGGAACTGCAGCTGTGGCCAGCCCCTCCACTGGATATGCATTTTTTGGAGAGAATAGCTCCTTATACATTTCCATTACTTCCTGTGTCATGTCTCCACAAAGGACAACCGCAAATAAGCCTTCATTTAAAAAAAAAAAAATAGCGAGGTTATTTTCCACATAAAGAGCAGATTTTTGAAAAGCACTCAGTGTTGGCCTAGTTCTGCTCCCATAAGATCATCAGTGGATTGATTTCAATGGGATAGGAGTTGAGCCAACACTGAACCCTTTTAAAAATCCCAACTGGTATGTACTGAAGTTTTAGTTGGAGAGGTTACTATCACATGCATCTTTATCCTTGGATGTTATAAATAGCTTACCAGGGAGGGTTAAGTCAGAGCCTTAATATTTTGAGGGGTATCTGATCCAAGTTGAGCTCTTTCATATTTCCTATTTGTTCTTCTTAATTTCAGTTGACGGTATTTCTAGTGAGCCATAGTATAGTGATGCTCTTCTTTGTTACTGTTGTAAATACTCTGTATAAATCTCCATCTCTGTTCTTCTCTGTGTCTTTGTCGTTCAGAACAAAATAGGCAGGATTTTGCTGAGCTCTTCCAAAGTTTTTCTGTATGTATGACAAAAGCATCAGTTTGATAGACATCTGAGAAAATGTGTGTATCGTGACCTACTTGCCCACATCCTCTGAAGCAGAGGTTGTGGCTATTTGAGCTAATGATTTTGGTAAACACTAATATGTGGGAGGGATTGGCTTCAATAACAAGAGGATCTGGTTCTTTGGCAGACCCCAGTCCTTTTTGTTGGTATTTTTGGGGGGCTGCACCCCATTGAGGAAATCCTGACCTTATTGAAATCAACGGCAAAACCCCCAGACTTCAGTGAAGGCAGGATTTCACCCCGTGTTTTTGTTGCAGTGAAATGAAAGCAACTGAATCCCTAGTGAACAGTATTTGGAGGGAAAATCCACAACAGCTATTTCCTGAAGTTTTCTTTTTATTCTTTCCTGTCTCCATCTGAAGCCCTTTGCTTCCCTGGAAGAGGGCAGTTGTTCTCCTTCACATGGTTTGTTTTGGTTATTGCAGCAGTATGAGGCACCCTTTATTTATAATCAAAGCGTCAGGGATGTTGGGCCAATCTGGTGCTTCCAGCTGGCTGAACACTTCCTACTGCTTTAGATGCCAGATATGACATAATTTATTGTGGAAAACAGTAGGGAAAGTACACTTCTCACAACCAAAGGTTAATGTAGAGCATCAGCAGCTATTCAGTCAAGCTACATGAATTATCAGGTGGTCTATCATTATGTATCACTTATTAAAACGGAAGAACAATTTGTTTTCTTTTTAATGCTAATATTTTCCCTCAACAGTTATTTTAACTTCTTTTTTTGTGATGCAGTTTTTGAGCATAACAATTGTACTTCATTTCATTGGCATGAAACTGAGCAAAATAAGGGGGATTTTTTTTCTTTGTTTTAACTAAAATATCTATTTTTGTGCCAGAATTGAGTGAAACTGCTGAGTTAGCCAAGGCTGTAAATTGAACTGGTCCTTTTACCTCTAGAAAATATTAAAGCATCCTTCTGTCACTGAGCTGGCACACGTTGTTGGATCAAGTGCTACTATTAACGGGAAATCAGGAAAGTACATTATCACTCCAGTGCTGTCATTACCAGAGGGTTTCACTGTGAACTATAGCATTCGGGAAAGATAGGCTGCAAAGATGAGAGAAAAATGGAACACTTAAGGTGGGAGAAAAATACTGCAGACAAAAACTTAGAGAAATATTAAGCATTTGTGAAAGTACCCTGCATGTGAGCTTTTTCCATTGCTTATTTTTAAAAGAGGCAAAACCTCCCATTATTCTTCAAGTACAGGTTTAGAAGGAAATCAGCGGAGACTTTTCTAATGGGCTTGTCTAATCAATTCTAGAAGATCTGAAACCTGTCAAGACAAGATTGTGTCTGCCTTAAATCTAATGAGGTACATTCTGTACGAAGGAAAGCCCCAAAGAGAAAATTTTATTGGGAACTTTTTTTAAGCATTTAAGAGAATTGTTCTCTCAGGCATTCTTTGTTGCATCTTTTTTTTTTAAGAAAATTTATTTTTAAATATATCCTAATTTGCATCAATAACATAGTTCAGAATGGAATGGAAATTGCAAAAGAGTCACTTAACCAAGACTACTGTTAGTTTGCTGATTGTGTTAGCCTTGTTGTGGCAGCACATAGGCAAACAACCACTTTCCCCTTGCACATTGCCACTGAAGTAGGTACAGTGGCTTACCTGCCTATTCTCAGTTTCAGTCTCAGAGAAGGCTACAGTTAACATTTTGCTATGGTTCAATCTGGGCTGCATCAGACATTCATTTCATGGGATAAGAGAATAATAAATACTGCCTAAGTACACTTGGTTTTACATTTCATGTTTATAATTCCCTATTGACATTAAATCATCCCTAGAGCACCCCAGCATGATAAGTATTACTATTGGATTTTACAGAGGTAGAAACTGAGGCACAGAAAATGAAGAATAATGCTTAAAAAAGCTGTGTCCCTACAATCTCATACCTAGGTAAGTGACCTGATTATGATACACATTGTATTCATACTGATTTCATTAGGAATGGCATGAGCTCAGCAGCTCTGAGAGTCAGGCCATTTATTTATACAGAACCACAATGAGTATTATGAAGTTCCTGATTCTTGGTCTTAAGCTCATACCATTAAAACATAGTTGCCTTGATTGACTTTAAGGGTTTGAATTTTTTTCTAGATGTATAGCAGATACCCTCTAATATGCTTCTGTAAACCTCTCTAATATGCTTTCTGTACAAATAGTGCTGTGAAAGAAAGATGTCCAGAAATCTTATTCCTGGCTATTTCTAACTTTGCAGGTAATCTCCAGCAAACTATCTGTGCATTTTTCCATCAGTAAAAGTGACTTCTAATATCTCCCTCAGAGGCAAAATCGGTTTATAAATTGCTTTGAAATCCTCACAAAAAGCATATTATTATTTTAAATATAAATATTATTGTTTATATTTATTTATATTTTACAGGGCAGAGATTTTTTGTTAGGTTTAGAGCTTGATATTATATTTCTTTTGCAACCAAATGCAGTTTACTGGTTGCTAAGATAACATAAGGCATGGAAATCTAGGCCTACAGCTAACAAAGTACACCTGTGGTCACTGCCTAAGGGTCTCTCAGTTTTTCTTTGCACTGCTTGAGATATTGGCTACTTGATTTTTTGGATGTATTTTGCAACAGTAACTCACAGGTCTCCTACTTCACTTATCATTCTTGCTTCTTTTGAGTGATGGGTACTTCAGACTTGTGAAGATCTGGAACCCACAGGTCTCAATTTGGACATCCAAATCTGAAAATGTGTCTGATAGTCAGTGCAACTTCTGGCAGTTCATAAAATCTAGAAGCCAAACAATATTGAACTATTATTCTTCTCGTCTTAGAAATTCATCTGTTTTCTAAACAACAACAAAAAGCAGTTTCCCTCAAGTTGTTTTCAGATGGGTTTCAGCAATCGTTCAGATAATCACACCTCAGTGCTGTGAAATTTTATCAGTGTACTCATCCCTTGGACTCCTATATGAGTCTATTTTGCCAATCAGATAAAACTTTCCAGGCTTTTTCCTAGCAGCAAGAATGGTTAACGTGATCTTATTGCACTGTAAAGGATTTTGTGCTACACATCATTTTTCATAGAATCGAGTTGTGCTAGATGACCTCTGAACAGATTATCTGAAAGAGTATTTCCAGGGACATTAACACTATGGTATTACAAATGAAGTGAAAATTACCTAATAAAGGGTAAATTAATTAATAAATGGTAAAATGTGCAGTGAAGAATGATCATGAAACAAATATTTTAAGTGGGGTAACAAGAGATATATCTATTAGCCAGATACAAAAATCTGGTTTTAAAATATGCATATATTTAACTTTATTTTAACAACTAGGACTCATATTTTATAACATGTAATACGTACAGCAGTTTTTACTTACAGCCTAAAGCTAAATATTACAAGACTTTATATATAATACAAAACAGGACAACAGGTTCTTTTGTCCTTGAAAAATAAAAAAGAGCATCATTTCTTCTTCCCCCCAGCTGAGCCCCCCCTCCACCCATGCTAGTATTAACGGCTTTTCCTCCAAAAAATCACTAGATGGTGCCCCTTTTCTTCATGTGTGACAAAGCTGGATTTCCCAAGAGAGGTGCTACTGCCGTGAAGATCATCATGCACTAGACTTGTAGGTTCTTCTTCTTTAATATTATTACTCAGAGTGAAATGTAATAATCTTCTATTTCTTTCAAGCCATCCAAAACCAGATCATCTGAACAATGAGCTTCATCTTTTAGGAGACAATTGTGGTAAAGATTAAGAATGAGTCATAACTTCAAAGGTTCATGAAAGCTAAAATTAAAATGTGATTTCAAATAGAAAAGGAGAACGACTGTGCTATCTATCTATCTAGTCCCATCACTGTTGCATTTAAGAGCATTTCTTCTGCTGCACAGAAAACTTGTAATTTTACAGATTTTTAATTAAGCTCTTACAGAGAAATCCAGTTGATATGTTTAACTCATTAATTTTATTGTTACCCTTGGACCACAACTGACCAAACTGCGTTCTACAAATAGAACAAATGTTGCATTTTGATTTTTTAAAAATAAAGCAGTAAACAGTAGAATATGGCTCAGCCTAGAATTGTGCAAGTCCTGTCAACCTCTAGCATCTCTTTATTTAAAACACAGACATCTTTTTAGGTATATTTAACAAATTGTTACCATGTACTTAGAACTGAAACAAGTAATTAGTTTAAAGGATTAAATGTTTAGAATATCTACTTTACCTGCAGCATGCCCATGTTTTGCGTTTAGAAAGTTGATCTGTTCTGTTCAGAATGGTTTTACTCCCATGACAGCAGAAATAGATAACATGACATTGAAACAAACAACAGTTGCAACAAGTAAAATGGTATTTATTTGCTGGAAATAAAAGCTTAGGTAATATCAAGACACTCATTATAAAGTCCCTAAAATTTGTGTGAAAAGAAACAGGTTCCTTCATTGGTTTACTGTTACATTTTAAAACGACATGAAAAACAATCAGTCTTTGGGGTGACCAAAAATAGATTATTCTAGATTTGTAGTTTCTTACAGATTTTAAAATGATCCTTAGAAAATTGGTTCTGTTGGTATCTGGGAACAAAAATTCAACTGGGAAAAGAAGCTTTAATATGAAACAGAAAGAATTATTCCTATGCTCTGGCTGCCCCGTCATATGTCATGACATGTGGCAGGTTGACTGCTCATTAATTCTATTTATATCAGTATGATAATACACCCCACTGAGTACACATGTGTTAAAATATTCATAAATTATGTTTAGTGCAAGCAGATATACATTAAATGCCAAAAGAAGACTATTATTTAAAGACAGAATTGGTAAACAGTCAAACAAGCAAAAGTCTTTTTAATGTCAGTCCAGTACATTATGTATCATCAAACTCACATTAATTGCCTTTACTTTCAAAGTCTATCCCCAGCAACATAATATACTGTCCATCTTTAATTTTTATGCAACTTTAGAAAAGAAATAGCACTTATTAAAAGTAATTGGAATTTAGCAATTACTGTAAGTGCCATATTATCCCAAACTAATAACTATAGCAATTTGAAATATTTTAAGTGGAGGTCTACTTTGACCTTCACATATTTTAAGGTAATCCTTAAACAGTTAAATGCTAGAGTCCAAATATTAAGTAAATCAAATATGAAATGTTTTCTGTGGGAAATATAGGCTACTAAGCATCTAAGAAATCAAATAATTTGTGGTTACTCCATGCGAAACCTTAAATTTCTTAAACATATTAATACATTTAAGAACACTGCTAAATAAAAACTAAAGAAGTGATTGTTTTAATTTTTGTGAAATGTGTAATTAATCTCAGAATATATAAAATAACTATATTATCTATGTCAGAATTAATCATTCTAAATTGAAATACTCTGAAGTGTGGGGTATTTGGGGCACATTCATAACACTGTTTATGTTAAAATTATATGCGTTTAAACTATAGCAACTGAACAGGAACATATGATTTATTTTGCATTTAATAATTAAAAATACAACTTCATTTTGAAATTTAAAATTATATTTAAGACTTCAGAAATAATTAGAATCATGGTCAGAATAAGGTCAGAGGTAACTACACTGGACATTTTTAATTTGTAATAGAACATATGTTATATTTAGCAGTATTTACCTTATTGTTGGTTATCTTCCAAACTAAGTATAAGCCAAGCTGTGTCAGATATCCTATTTGTACTTCACATTCAAAAAACATTTTGAAAACTCCTTAAAATATCAAATATCATAAACAGGAATTTTTTTCTTCATGATGAAATTTTATAAAGATATATGATGAGAACTAGAGTTTATATACTGCATAAAAGGCAAATACATATCCTGTTTCTGTTCATTTTTAAAGGATCTGAATGGTGACAATGTAAGAATGACTGATTGTAAAGAATATTTAACCTTTCTAATTACAATACCATACTAATGTTTATAGCAGCAGTGAGTCACAGCATAGTGTCTGATTGCACATTGACTTCTGATAAACTACCAAGCAGCAGCACAGGAATACTGGGCTTTATTAGACATCCCATAGACACTTTTCATAAGAATGATGGTTTGCCCAGGTGTTCTTGGGCAAAAACACTATTTCCCTATTCCTGTTACACTGTTAAATGTGCCAGTTTTGTGGGCTACTAGCCCTCCCAGAGAAGTGACTGCATTTCACTAGTGATGAAGTGATTAGGAGTGGTCAAGAATTTTTTGACGAATAGTAACTTGTCAAAAAATGCCGCTACTATGAAACACAAACTTTTTGTAGGAATGTACTGTTTTCCAAGGAACTTTCAGCAGGAAAGTTTTCTTAGCACCCGGCTGAAATTTCTAATTGAAAGCAGAGAGAGCGAGAAATAGCAAATAGCCTTGTGCTCAAGATTTTTATGTGGGATGAGGAAGAACAAGATTTTAATTTCTGTTCTGCCTGATTGAGACTAAAGATTTGCGTATGGGTGCACTTCATCTCAGGTGAGTGATCTAACACTGGGTTTTTGAGTCAATCTCTAATGATTATTTAATCAGTTCTACAAAGCGGTATATTTCTGGCAAGAGATACTGAAAGACAGCTACCCAGACTAGTCAACTGGTTGGTGGTTGAAGTATTTGCTTGGGATATGGGAGAATGATAGGGCAGGGAATTGTATGCAGCTCTACCATATCACTTGGTAGTGTGTTAGCCAGTTTTTAATGGGTGAGCTGCTTTCTTCTCTTTCATTTTTCACAATAGAAACATTTTCAAATTTCTAAACCAAAAATTGGTTTAGTCCTAATGAAGAATGAGAATTCATTTAAAAGCCCATAAAGTTTTGTAGGATGGCAAAATCTTTCCAACCTATTCTGTAAATGTTTCCTAGATGGTCTGATCCAATTGCTATTGAAGTTAATCTCAATAACTTTTTTGAATGCAAGGGATCAGATGCAGATTCATGCAATGAAGTCAAAAATACTTCAGAGGAAAGATATTATATTAGAAGGTGTGTCATGATTCTTCTTTTTTAAATAAAATACTTTTAGAATTTTAAGAAACTCTGAAATAATATAACCAAGTGTTTTAATTTTGGCAATGGTAGCATATTCTATGCACATGCGGGTTTTATCAGAGAATAGCTCTTTCTTTTAGTTTTTAATCATTCAAAAACAGGTTATGATTGCTTGAGGGGGATAATTCTTCATAGCAAATGCTAAATTAATTTTGTGAGTGCCTTCTCTCACTAGTAAAGAGAACTATTTTTTAGCTCATCCAATTCTCTCATTGCCTTAAAACTGGAGTTATTTTGCAAAACAATTCTGTAAGTACAGAAACGTCATTTTTAAGATCCCTTATTATAAGCTTTCCAAAAGTTTGCTCTGCACTTTCATGTAAAACTTGGCCTCAGTACAGAACTGCTGTACAATCATTTTCATCTGAGATTTGAACATATTGGAAGAACTAGAGCAGTTCTTTCTTCTTTCCTGTCATTTTTTCCCTTGGAAATGATGAGCATATGGCAACCACCCTCACTGGATTCTCAAACAACAGGAGGGACCTTATTTCGATTCCTACATCCTGTCATCAGTGAATCCCATGATATTTTTTTCTTGCAAGGCTAAAGATGTGATTCGCATTTGCCATAAGGACAGAGCTTAATGTGATGCCATTTTACCACAGGAGCCCTCAATCAGTTAATTAAACATGATATAAATCACTGCATGGATTTGTAAAGTAAGATTAATATGGCAAAGTCAGAGTAATGAGGAATCTTCACCATTGTCTGAGTGTGAATCACTGATACAAAGATTATCCTTTTGAAACTGGATATCTTTGAGTCGGTTTTGTTGGCTTAATCCCTCAGACTGCTTTGTGCAACTTGAAACCCAGAGCTGTCATCTTTAGCCAAAATTTCAGCCATAACTTCCTCAGCTTTCACCCAATCATTTAAATCGGTATTCACAATACTTAGAAAGATCAAGCCTTTCAGCATACCACAAGGCTTCTTCATGCCACCTGGGACATTGGCAACATGTTTAATAAATATTTCATTTCATTTCATCATGAAGACTCTCCTTTTATTTTTTCTGGGGGATTTAAGGGGATACCCACAGCAGCACATTCCATCACTGTGGTCAGTTAGTTTTATAGCCTTAATAAAAGGATTTTTTTTCCTGAAGTGCTATGGAGCCTTGTTAAACTAGAGCAATTACAGAAATACAAGATAGGTGCTCTGGAAAGATCAAAGCCCTCCTAAAGACAGCTCTGTAGGATCCCAGAGTTCTCTTTGAAAAGCGCTCAGTTTACAAAGTGTAGATGTATTAAGCCTCACATTAAAAACCCTGCATTCAAATAATGCTAGAGGCCTGCCATTAGTTAGTATGGAATCTGCTTTAGCTACTCTCTGTTTTCACAACAAAACTTGAATGATTTCTGGAGCACGTGGTGAAAATACATGTATATTATGGCATGATACCTCTCATGGAACAATATCCAGTTATAATAGTGCATACTAATACTGTGGAATAGGATACCAAACATGGATTACATGAACAACAGGTACTTTTAATCCTCAGTGTTTTAGCTGGGGGTTGAGAATTAAAAGGAAAAGTAAAGCTCACTGTTATCTTGGATACTAAACTCAATCCCCTGCCACCAGGACAACAGGGACAGGGAGTAGTTTAAAGGCAAGCCACTAAGGGCTAGGGGGTAGGTAGCCCCCCAAACCCCAATTTAGGTACCTAAAACAGGACTTAGGTGGGCTTCAGGCACCTAAGTATCAAATTATGAGTATACAGTATAAACCTCTCTGTAAAGGATGAACATTCCCAGGGGGCCCTGCAATTATGCTTTGTGCCATTCCCAAAATTGCTAGACTGAGCAGCTAGGTGCCTAGTTTCTGCCCAAGTATAACTGGAATCTGGAAACTAGATAAAGCAGTGCCAAATTCCTCTGAAAGGGCCCCAGCTGGTAGGTGTATTCTGAACATGCCTAACATGCACCAACAGAATCAGGCTCTTCACAGGAGGCAGTAGTAGGGCTTAATTTTTAAAATTATGGTGGTGGCATTACCATCTTTTGTAGCATTCTAATTCTGAGCACCTTCGCAGGTAAACAGGCCTGAGTTGGTTAATACCTACACCCCACTTCCTAGGACAGTGCTAATAACTCTCAGTTATGGCTAGTCTGGGTGGGTAAAGGATGCAAGTATTTTCTGCCCTGCCTGTTGAAGCTGTGCCAGTATGCAGCAAAGAATGCAAGCTTTGTTTTATTCTGTTCAATTTAAAAAAGAGGGAGTGTGACTCTATAGCTTAAGGCAGTTACTTAGGAAAGGGAGTCCCAGGTTCTGATTTCTGCTCCAGGGACTGTTTCTTTGTGTTACATGCAACAGTCATAGGATAAAACATAGAAACAGGTCGTGGATCAAGGACCTGAACTCAGGATTCCAGCTGCACAGACCCCTTCTGAATGCTCTGATCAGTTGGCAACAGAGTCACACTCCCTCTTGTGCTCTGTTTCTGGCTCCATGCATCTTGAGTTCTTTTCTGCACTGTGGCACAACTTCAACAAGGTGGAAAGTATCCATCTCCTTCCCTGCTGAGGCTAGCTCATAGCCTGGTGGTTAGGGAATTCTCGTGGTAGGCTCAAGTAGGCTTTAGTGGCTTTTACTCTGCCTTGTAATTTCTTTGAAGCAAAATAAAAAAAGCTCTTTAGAACATTGCTACACAGATTACGATAGTTCTTGTGATACTTTTATTCACAGGGAGTTTAATTCTTGTATGCAAAACCAAACTGATTGCAGGCAATTCTGTGCTTGAGTACCCAGGAGTAAAAGGGATGATTACAATAACCTCTGGGATTTCTTCTCTGAAGTGGTGCCTAGAAACAGAGACAGCCACAAAGTATTGGGCACAACAATGTATTATTCAGTTCTGATGTGGAATCATAGAAACATATTTTAGTTTGAGTGGAAAAAAGGCAACTCAAGACATTTGTGTTTAATGTTTTTAATTTTGTAAAATGAACAATAAAAAGTTTATGGCTGTGTGAATGCTTCTGAGGTTGTGTTAAACTCAGGCAGCATGTCAAGTGTGATGTTTACAAGAAGGAAAAGGAGAGGCTTGGTGGATTAGTGGATAAAACACTGACTTTTCACCTCTGACACAGGTCTGAGTACCACTTGAGAAAATAGTGAAATGAATTTAGTGTATTTAACTGTGCTCCCCAGTGAAAATTGACACAGGTCAGCTTGAATGGCAGCTGAATTGTATCAGAGAAGACCTTGGATTGCACTGAGGAAAGTATATTTCCTCTTATTCTTATAGAGCAAGAGCTAATACTCATGGGAGCAGTTTGTGATCAGGATGACATGCCAGTCTGAATGCCTCATTCCTAGCATTTTCAGGCATGTCTCAGCTTGAATTATTTAGTAAAATATGCAAGATATTTTTTCTTCTGTTTCAGGGAGAAAACTTTTATTTTATTACACAACAGTTTGGCTTAGATCCTTTTGTTTCTGACTTTTTCCTTCTAACTTAAATGGAGTCAGAGAAATGGCTAAATTCAGCATAGTAACAGTAACAAAACATAGCAAAGGCCTGAGCCAGTACAACTCAGTTAGATAGGCTGGATTGATCTTTGCACTATTAGGTGCCAGCCAAGAGAAGAGAGCAGATAGCTTGTATCAGAGGGCTTGCAAGGGATATTGTGTGCCATGGCATAGGACTGGGAATCCCTAATTTGTGTTCCTGCTTTAGTGGCTCTTTGCAAAAGAGAACCAGAATACATCCCATACCTGAGGCTGCAAGCAGTAAAACTCTGTGTGTCATGTAGTATTTTAGTGGGGCTCTTTCTACCTGCTCAGCTGTTCAGCCTACTTGTGTAAATTGATGCTAGGGGAATGATGACGAGAGCACCATTTGTGCAAGACTGTTTTAGTGTACCTTTTTACACTGATCAGATCTGATTTCAAAATTCGTGTAGAACCAAAATTCTGGAAAGTTCAGTGTGGAACCATCTAAATAATTACTTTCAGTAATTCAAATAATTTCATTTACAGTTTTCCAACATGTTAAATGATCAAATATGATATACAAAACATGTAATATTACAACTGATATTCCAGCATACTATCAAAGTCAAAATGAACTGGCTTACATGATGAAATTGAAACAAAACACATTTTACATTGACAAATATTTTGACCTTAAAATAGTCAAAGTAACTTATTTCAGTTTTTCCCTGCTGAAAACCAGGGGCATTTTTACACATGCAAGTGCTGAGTGCTTTAGAAAGCGCCTGGCGCTGCAATGGTTGCAGTTGTATTAGTGGCGAAATGTGCATCAGCGTGCAGAAAATGGTGGTGGCGCGCTTTTGAACTAAAACACATCAGAGGTGCTTTAGTTCAAAAGTGCACTGCCTCGATTTCCTGTGCACTGACATGCATTTAAAATGCTTATACAGCTGCATGTGGTGCAGCACGGTTCACCTCAGCTTGCGTGCAGCTCAGACTTGATTAATCGAGTGTGCTCCAAAGCGGCACATCTCTGGTGCGTCACAGGACAAAAAAGTATGTCTATAAATGCCCCATACTCTTTAGTTAATACACATTAAGATAGGCTAACGCGCATTTTCCTAGTATATCACAATGATGGTACTAGATTTAATGTGTATTAAGTAAAGGACATTAATACACAGGTAGACACACGGTGTATACAATTCTCAATGTTGTCACAGTATCTCATTAGATATTTTTTTTGGAAATTAATACAAGAAGAGCTTCAGAGGACCTTTGACATGGGAGAAAGTATGTTAAGGGAAAAGAAACCATTCATTGCAGGTTAATGATATTCTGCTGTTGCAGAGACCAAGCTGAAATGAGCATATTAGAAGTAGACAATATTGACTTTATTTGTATGCCACATCCTTGGCATCTCATATTTATTATTTATAGTATAGAAAACCTAGAAGCTCTAGTGAAGATCACTGTTCCTTGTATTCCATTAAAAATTGTGTCAGGCCTGACTCTCCCATTGGGATTAATAAATTCTGCCAGGGTGGACCTCAACTTGGTTCATATGGGAAGGAGTCAGGTGGACTTAGAGCAGAGATTCTCAACCAGGATGCTGTGGCACCCTGGGCTGCTGCAAGATCCTTTAAAAGGTGCTGCTCAATATTAGTACTGTCTGGTGTGCAAATACCTATACATGATTCGTAACATAAACCCAGAGATTTCGAAAGGAATCCTTAATGTCAAAAACACTGACTTGTGGTCTTTCTGTATTCTTTGCAGCAGAAGAACTGCTATTATTTTTCTATAGTAAAAATGAGTGAAAGGTCAGAGCTGGCATTTTCTGAGGTATACCTTGAGGTTAATGAGAGGTGCCTTGACTCTGAAAAGATTGAGAAACACGGGATTAGAGTTTGCAGTAGGAAGTGCCCCTCATTCTTCCCACCAAACTCCATAAATAATCTGTTAGAGTTAAACTTGCCTCTGGCAATTCTAATATTCTTTTTCCTATCCTCTGTCCACCTGTTGCAGTACACCATGTAAGTGGCAAAGGAACACCTGGCATTTTTCTTTCAAGTGAGAAAAACGGGGTCTATATCTTTATCTTTGTGGGCTTTGGCGTTTTTGTTGATTCAGGAGCTCTTGGCTGTCAGAGACACTACCAGGGATCACTACGAACACCTGGTAATGTGGTTTCTGAAACCTAGTGGAGAAGGCTGGGAATTTCAGAGCTAGGTTTCATAAACACCTTTATGAGCAAATTTACAGAATAAAGCATCCTTTTTTTGGGAGAAAGGGAGGAGAAGAGATTATTATTATAGAGAAGAAGATTCTTTTCTAAAATAATTGGGGACGGGGAGAAGGATTTAATAAGGAGAACTTCTGAATGTTGTTTTGTGCAGGATTCTCCCTACAGTTTTTTTCGATGAGTGAATGGGGAATGCTCAGCACAGTAGAAAGACAATTGTACTGTAACCAACTGTGCCCAACATGCATCAATATGTGGTGGATTGTTTCTGCATTTCAGAGTCTATCCCTTTTTTTAAAGTTCTATAAAGAGTTCTTGTTTTTTTCAGATTATAGATTATCTTGCTATTTGTGAGAGCTGGAAAAATACCTTTCTCATTTCCCTTATATATTAATACAAAGTACTTTCAACTTTCTCAAGCTATGGCCAGAGGTAACTTTAACTGCTTCAAAAAGCTGATTTGGGAAGTGGGGGGAGGTTGGCTACTCTGTGCTCATCCCCAGTTAGGCTGTAATTGTTACCTTGGCATGTTCCTGTAGGGAAACATATTAGTTAAATCTTTTAAATTTAACCCAGAATGAAACAGGGTTAAAGTTGCAACACTTTTTTGCTGCACTTTTATGACCACAGCAGCATGTGTATGTAACAGTTACCAATCAAGTGCATGTTTTCAGAACAGCATGGGAGTAGTCCCAGATAGTAAGGTTCAGTTTTCTACTATGTTTGAATCAGCCTAGTGGCTAACTTAAAAAAAAAGCACAGATTCACCTTGCCTGAAGGTCCTGAATCAATGTCTTCCAATCTTATATCAAAAGTTCTGCTGCTGTGTTGACTTTCATTCTGTTATAATGAGTGGTACAGATGCTTTCGGATTGAATGATTTAAGTATAATAAAGTGGCAGCTGCTAACTACAATATTATTGAATAGCCATTGTCCATTAACGAGGGCCTAATATATAGGCAGTGTGCTTTAGCCAGTAAAAACAATAGGTTATACCTATAAAAGTGGAGTTTTTAAAAATAGTCTGGCTGTTACGAATCAGCTTCATCCTAACCAGTTTAATTTTAAAAAACACTCTTAACCCATTTTAATTGTATGGCACAATTCCCAGTCGGTATCATTTGTGATAGATCTGAGAAGCTTGTAAAGTTCAGAACTGGATCTAAACTTCTGTCATATTTGGGAGTGGTTGCGAATCAGATCCTACAATGATTGATTTAGCATGAGAAGCTGATAACTGGATTAGAAATCTGGAGATGGATTTTAGTTCATGAGTATGTCACAGATCTTTTAAATTATTTTGAAGGAAAACAAGAATGGGATCAAAGGGAACTCACTGTCAGCAATCATTAGGCCTAAAATTAAACCTGCCTGCTTGTTTGGTTTACAGACATGCACAAGCATGTCGTGCTGTCACTCCACATTTCAGTTCCATTCTTATGAGCAGTCAGCGCATTGCAGTAATAATACTATGTGCCTCTACGGAAAGTTTGCCTCTGAAGTTCTCAGAGTGTTTACAGTCATTATCTAATTAAGCTTTGCAACAGCCTTAGAAAATAAACTCCAAATACAGAAGTGTTACTTTACCCACTTAGGAGCAACCAGCTCTGCAAAGAAGACAGCAGCTGTTGATTGGTCCTTCAGAAACACTACATGAAGACAGACAATATGTTCCCCATGAGAATTCTTATTTATTTCAGAAACCCACATTTGTTCACAAGGACGGAGCTGACAGTCATGAAGGAAGAGACTGATGACCAGAAACTTGTAAAGAATAAATACAAACAACTCATCAGCCTCTATGTTGTTGGTGGTTTAGCAACCTGAGAAGTTGGGAACTGAGTGATGTGGCAGTCTTTATAATGGGGAGCCGAACTTTTTAAGGTGAAGACATCAGTAACATCCTCCTGAATTTTTCAGATTACACTTTGAACTTTTTAACATGATTTTGCCTTCTTCGATTAAAATACATAAAAAACATAGGCTTTTTTTTCAGACCTACCAATCTACCCAAAAAGGAGTCTGTTAGTATTCTTCATCTACCCATCACTAGCATTCTTTCCCACATTAGCCTTTTAAATAGTCAGAATGGACTTCATAATGACAAAGCTGGACTCCAATACAAATATTTTCTGTTGAATTAAACCAGCCTTTTCACCGCATGCTTTGTGTCCATTTATTCTATTTCAATTACTTCATCTTGAAAAGAAATCTTATGCCGTGTCTCCAGGGTGGCCAACTAACCTTGCTATACTTTTCAGTGATGCTGTTCTAAGTTTATTGTTTTGACATTAAGTGACCCTGAGCCTGTGTATGGAAAAGCTGTGTTGCTGATGGCTAATTCTATGTATAAATTGGAAATGGTGTCTATTCTAGCGATCTTTTTTATGGTAATATTTTTCTGTTAGCAATAAAAGGATTAATTCTAGAAGTCAAACTGTTTAATTATGATAAGCATAATAAACATCTTAAGACAAATTGCTATCCTTTCAGGAATATTACTAAATGAAGACCTTTGCTCTCCATGACTAGTACTGCATCTTCTGGTACATGAATTCATGCCATCTGCACTCTGTGCTAATACACCTCCTTGTTGTCTGGTCTTTCTGAGAATGCATTATATAGATTGCGGCTGGTTCAGAATGCAGCTGCCAGGGTCATGACTCACACTAAGATTAATCATTACGCCTGGGTTAGCTTCATTACTTTGACTACCCATTACATTTAGCAGAGATTATGAGATGTTGCTTTTAACTTACAAGGCTTGGGCTAACACCCACTAACCTCTGCGACATCCTCTCACAGTATGTTTTTATTATTATTATTATTATTTGGGAAATATGAAGCCTCCTAGGGCAGCAGATATTCTCTAGATGCTGAGCCCTCAGCAAATGCCTGGTGAACAAGCCTTCCATCATTATGTGGTAAAGATTAAATCATGGCATTTGGGGTGTTTCAGTCTCTAAATTTGTGACTGCTATAGTATGATTTCTTCTGAATACTTACCATCAACTGAATTTACTAATGAAACTGGCATGAGAAAAAAAGAGGGTGAAAAAATCTGCAATACCTATTACTTATTTAACATCCTGATCCAGCCAGCTCCCTGAGTTATTGCCATGTGCTTCAGTTGATACCCACCAGAGGAAATGCAGCTTTCTAAGAAGAAATGTAGCTAGTGCTACTAGTTCCACTGAGCATGGAACTGAAAACATTAAACTAAATGACAGTTCCCAACAGAAGCCTTCAACACAAAATTGACTAACTGAAATGAACTAAAAAGTTTAACTCTATTGCTTTTCCTAAACCTGAGCCTATGAGGTTTTCTCAAGCATAAAGGGGAAAATGCCCATTATTCAAAAGTCTTCTGAAGGATATGTGCCTGTAGTATTATACAACAGAGCTCTAAAAAAGGAAAGTTAGGGTTAGTTATTAAATATATATATGTATATACACACACACACAGAGTACATATTTTGTCAGTTTTGTTTTTTTGGCCAGGGTCAAAACAAAGATAATTGTCGCTAAAGCAAGGCTAGACTACTACAATGCTATCTATCTATGTGGGACTTCTGATGAGTGTCTGAAAGCTGCAGCTGGTGCAGAATGGGGGGAGCTAACTCTCTGAAGGGGGTGAGTCACAAGAACCACATCTCGCCAATGCTCCAGAGTCTGCACTGGCTTTCAGTAACTTTCCAGGCACAATTGAAGGTGTTGTTTTTGATGTTAAGAAGGAAAATGATCTGGGCTTTATATACCTAAGGATCCACCTTCTCACTGTGCCCCATTGTGATCCCTATGATCAGCTGAGAGAAATCTTCTGCTAGTACTATCAGTGCACCAAATTTGCTTGGCAAAAACACATGATAGGTTGTTCTTGATATTTGCTCCATAGATCTGGTACTCCCTCCCCCTTCAGGCCATCTAGAGGCCAAGCCTGGTCACCTTCTGGAAGACCTTTCTATTTAGGCAGACATTTAGCAAGGCTAAGTTGGGGTATTGTTTGAGGAGCTTTTATTTAATATTTTATTCCACTTTAAATTTTATTCCATTTTATAAATTGTTTTGGGCACATCTACACATGCCTATTTTAATGCACATTAAAATGTCACAAAAACCCTGTGCTCTCCAGCTAATGCACATTAAAATAAGCTAATTCACCTTTTTCTAGTACCTCACAATGGAGGGCAGTTTTACACATGCTCCAGGGGGATGTATGAAAAAACTGATGGTGCTGACAGTCAACTTTTAAAGACACCGTGGAAAATATAAACTTTTTGTAGTTTTGTTTTCCAGAAAGAATTATGTTGATATTATAATTCCTTAAGAGAATAAATTTCACATTCTAATAGCTAGCCATAGCTCAGTTGTTTGCCAGCTTTTGGTAAGATGGTTGACCCTCAGAAGGTATTTGGTATTAGAGTTTAGATACTTACTAAGGCATAGTCAATCTCAAATAATAATTGATACTATCTCCATTAAGTATCTGAAAACCAGCAGGTCTAGGTTAAAATTAAGCTGCCATTTGATCAGCTAATTTACTAAACATAAAATCGATGTAGCATAGAAGTAATGTTTTAACCTCGTGAAGAGATACGCTGTATATTCAGTACAAAATGCATATACTGTATTAAAGGTGATCTACTTGAATTTTGTGTAGGTGATATGAAGGTTGTAAAGCCTTGGAGTTAAAGGTCATATACTGTCTTGTTAAGTCATCATGGGATGAGTTAAATATGCGTCATGATACATCAATACAAACAACTCTGCATTATTATGCAGAATTATTTAATAGAAGCAAAGGATTAACAGGGACCTTAGGGCCAGCTACAGACATTACATTTTTACTGGTACACATGATTAGAAGCTGGTTTATATCCAATGTAAAACAGAAGTTCAGCACATAGACTGGTTTAAAAATGGTGGAATCTGGTCTAAGATTTGCTGCCCTGACCACCCGTCCCCCACCAAAGGGCAAATGCATGTTCCATTGCTACTGATTTAAATGCTGGTTACAGAAAACTGCATAACTTAGATCTATTCCACCTTGTGCTTTTTGAATGTTTGTACCTAACCTAGGAGTCATTTAGTCCATCCCTTTGCACAATATCAGGTTGCAGCATTCCTTAACCATTCCAGATAGATATCTATCTGGTGGCTTCTTGGAAACTTCTAGTGAAGTTGCAGTTTCCCTGGGCAAGTCGTTCCATTGTCCTACAGTCCTAATAGTTAGGAAGTCTTTCCTGGGATTTGAATCTGCTTTACTGCAGTTTAAACTCATTTCTATGCATCTTGTCAGCCTTTCAAACCTTTTCTCCAAACCAAAAATAGCTAGTTCCCAACTTTTCCTCATGTGATTTGCTTTCCTGCATGGGTGATTGGTGCCGCCTTAGTTGGCACATGCCCCCCCTGCGACCATTCCTGCTGGCAGGTGGGGGGAGGGGTCCCACCCCCAGTCTCGCTGCTCAGGGGTGACCGATCACTGCAGCCACTTCCAGGAGTGGCTGCAGCCGCTTTTGGGACTGGCTGAAGCGATCAGCTGGTGCTTGCAGGGGAGGCATTGGTGCTCTCCCACCTGCCCCCGCGGCTCATCACCTAAGCAGTGAGTACAGGTGGTCAGGGGGTGCACCGGCACCCCCTATGCATCACCATTGCTTTTCAGTCCTCCTATCTTTGTCACTTATCTCTGGGGCTCTAGTTTCTCTCCCTCCCCCTCAATATGGTTCCCAAAGCTGAACAGAATACTTTAGCTTATGCCTAACTAGTACCAAGTAGCATCCCCTCTGTCTTGGGCCACTCTGGGTTCATGGATGAAAAAGTTTGGTTAGACACAACATTGCTGACAGAAAAACCTATCTTGTCATCTTGATAAACTTATGAACATGATTACAGAATGGAGTTGTTGGCAGTAGTAGGGGGATGGACTCAGTGACCCAAGAGATGTTGTGCAGTCCTTGCAGTGTGACATGTTTAGTGCATGGATTTTATACCAACACCTTGCATTTGTCCACTGGCCTCAAAGGGCCCGCCACATGTGCTGTGCCCATGAGCACACATATGCTACTACTTTTTTTCTGCCAGAGAAGATTACAGCTTTGGAATAGAATATGGTTCAGTCTTCAAGCCCTTTGCAACACTGACCATAGACTGGACATGTTTCTTCCTGCCTTTTTTGCTTTTTGCAGTTGGTACACAGGACCATGTTACCGGCATTTTTGCCTGGTCTCTGTCCTGCTTCAGGAGTTGTTTTAGCTTGAGACTATGTAGTTGTTCTGTCATTCTTTTGATTGTTTCCCTGACAGTTCAGGTGCCCTTGCTGGATGAAGGCATCTTGCTCATGTTGGATCCGTCTCCCTCAACAATCTCTCTTATAAGCCTGAAATCATGTATTCCACAAATGATCCTATCTGTTATGTGGAATCTATAATATCTCCGAAGTGACATGTAGATGCCAAAGTTCTCAACTTTGTAATGTAAGTATCTATTCCCTCTTCTGGTTTCCATTAGAAAAACAGTATCTCTTCATAGACTCATTTCTTCCAGGGTAAGAATACACAAACACATTTATCAGCTGTTCCAGTGTTTTGGTTGTTATTCTTGACAGCAGTGTCTCACTTGCGTCTAATTCTTTTTCCCCTAATGAGATGATACAAAAGCTTTATCTTCATTTTCTCCTCTGTCTTCCCCATGGTCAGCCCTGTACACAAACTTAATTCTTGCTCCCAGTGCTTCTGGCTTGTGTAGGTTTTGTTTCACTGGAAATTCAGCATTCTTAGTGGTTTGGGTCCTTCAGTGCTGCTTATGTACTCTGTTTTTAGGAGCTGCCTTGTTTTCTTGTTAATCACTTTTTCTTCCTTGCTGTTGATCTCAGTAGATTGACTGCTGCCTCCATGTTTTATGTGCCATGTGCTGGGTAAAACTAAACTATCTCTGTTAATATAGAGATATTTATAGAGATGCTTCAGCTGCAGCTAGTATTCTAGTCATGTGCATATAGACTAAATTTCTGGAGTCTCCTTCAAAATTGTCCTAAGTTCTATAGGATTTTTTGTGTAGAGGATCAATACTGGTAATTTTCAAGCTAGCATATATATACAGGCAACCCTCACCATTCATGAGGAATACGTTTCCGTGATCCCTGCAAATGGCGAAGTCCGTGAATAGGGAACTGCGTAGTCTGCATTCATGAACACGGTGCCCCCAGTGGCTGGGGGGAGAGGGGGCACGGCTCTGGTGGCAACGGCAGGAGTGCGGCGGCGGGAGCCTGGTGGCAGTGGCGGGAGGCTGGCGGCAGCAAGCACAAAACTCCCAAGGAGCTCTGGTAAGTGTTTACAATGTATTTAAAATGTGGGTTTGGCATTTGCGAATATCTGAAACCATGAATACTGAACCTGTGAATACCGAGGGTTTCCTGAATGTGTGTGTGCGTGTGTGTGTGTGTATGTATGTGTGTATATATATAAATAAAAATATGCAAAAATAAAAGCCTTGGTCTGTCTGTAATGCTCTGGGCCAACTGCGTATGCACCACTGAGAGGGTGAATGTTAATTGGCTTTGAGGGCCTGGAGTGTTACAGTCAGAGGGGGTGAGGGAGCAAGGGAGCCACCGTGTCGCTCCCCCAATAACAGCTGACGGAGGGGAAGGTGGTGGGGGAGAGGCAAGGAAGGGAGGGAGAAAGGGGAGGTGGGGGTTATGGTGGCAGCACCCCTCTGCTGCTGCTGTGCCTCTAGCCATGCTGCTGCTGCGCCTGGCCCCAACAATAGCCAGCAGAGGTGGGGAGGCCATGGGGAGGGAGGGAGAAGGGTAGGGGAGGCAGGGAGGGGGGCATGTTTAGTGCCACTGGGTGCCAATGGCCGCCACCATGTGCAGCCTCCACTCTTCCCCGTTCCTGGGAGCCACTGTCAGCAGAGGGTGGGGATATATATATAGGGGGAGGTTTGGGTGTGGATGCATGGAGGCATGTTAGTGTTTAGGAAAGTACACATTCAAACCATAGTGTGTAAGGAGCAGTCACCACTGATCTAGTATTTGAACTAAGGGAATGTGTGCATGACACTTTAAAGTGAGTTAAATGCTTTTGCACTGCTTTAATGGTGTTGGTGTTTGCATGCATTGGTGGTGCATTGTGCAGTAATTCCAGCTGCTGTAGCGAATTCAGCAGTGTAATGCACCTCAAATGACTAGGGACAGAGCAATCTAAAATGCTTCTGAGGAGTTTTAGTTTGCTGCCCTACAGCTGTGGAGCAAAGCACCAGGCTCTGTGCAGCTCAGGAGCTCTGCAGGAAGCCTGTGCAGGCAGCCTGGCAGCATCCTGGCAGGCTCCACTCAAGAAAAAATAAAAAAGCAGCAAACCTGATCTTTTTTTTTTCTTTTCCCCTTGGAGCCTGCCTGCCTGCCTGAGCTGCGCAGAGGCCCAGTGCTTCCCTCCACAGCTGTGGTGCCCCCTGCCCAGTGATTCCCTCCACTGCTGCAGTTCCCCCCAGGATCACCTGAACTGGGTGCCTGTGGGTGGGTCGCCACTGCCACAGAGGGAAGCATCATGGCCAGCAGGAGTGCAGGGCGCTGGGCATCACTGGCAGGGGCAGGAGCAGAAGCAGAAGCAAAGGTTGGAGCAGCTCTGGCATGGGGAGGCAGGGTGGACAAGGAGAGAGCTGCCACATGCTGCCCCTGCGCTAGGCATGCAGCTTCTGGGCAGGGAAGGGGGTAGCCAGGGATCAGAGTTTCCCAAATGGCTGCCGGGTGCTGGCAGCTGGCTTTGGCTTCAACATCACTGCCAAGTGCTGACAGCCATGTGGCTGGAGGCTGGAGTTCCCCCAGTGGCCACGGGTACATGGCAGTGTTGCAGGGACTTGGGAATGACTTTAGTGCCAAGTTCCTGCATGTGTAGACACCTGCCAAAAATTGCTTAACGCACATGAAATTTAGTCACACTTAAATGCGTGTGTAAGCACATCCACTGTGATAACCTTGTCATCACCAGAACCTCCCAAGGGATGACAAGATCGAACGGTCACAAACTCCACTGTGACTGGTTCAGGCTGGACATAAGAAAGAACTTGTTCACTGTCTGAGCCCCCAAGGTTTGGAACAGACTGCCACCTCAGGCGGTCCAAGTGCCGACTTTTAACACCTTCAAAACACATTTGGATGCTTATCTTGCTGGGATCCTATGATCCCCGCTGACTTCCTGCCTCTGGGGTGGGGGGTTGGACTCGATGATCCTCCGGGGTCCCTTCCAGCCAAAATGTCTGTGAAATCTATGAAAACAATAGGGTTATGTTTATTAGAATGTTTAAACACATTAAAGCAGTGATTCTCAACCTTTTCTATGCCAGGACCCATTTGTAAACATTAGTGGCCAGACCAGACCCGACCCAGAGCCCCTCACTTGTGACCCTCTGCCCTCCCACTCCCAGGCCCCAGGCTCCCAGTGTGTGGGGCATAGGGGGTCTCAAGCAGTCCCTAGCAGCCCCTTGCCCTGGAATTCTGACATCCTGCAAGGGAAAAACAACAGTTTCCTATTTTTCTCTTTCTTTAAAGAAGAATCCAGTTTTAAAGTTTGTTGATCCATTTTTGAACTTTGTTTGCAACCCTTTCATATATTCTTGCAACCTACTTTTGGTTCGCAACCCACAGGTTGAGAAACACTGCATTAAGGCTCAAAATTTCAATTCAGACTTCACCAGAGCTCTTGCTAGATTACATATACATATGACACCCTGGCTGCACCTGCATTTCAGGGATGTGCACATCTAAGTGATCTAACTTGCCTTTGAAATATAAAGGTCATGTATACATGTCGAAAAAAACTGGGGGAGGAATCTGTCTAATTTAATCTCTAAACGGCTTGGTTTAGATCAGTTAGAAACAGTATACTTTTCCACTTCCAGGGTGGGGAGGTGGGGCATGCAAGCAGCCTACACTGCCCTAAGTCTGCAGGCAGGGAGTACTTCTGCAAGCCTCCCAGTGTGCCTGTGTGCTCTGTGGGCTTCCAGGGACTGCAGAACACATCTGAGTGCCTAGGTGACCCCTGATTGGGTGCCAGGCACTAGCAACCATGCCTTCAAGAAGAGTCCCAGAGCAAGTGGTTTCCCTTATTAATTGCCTCCATGTCCTGGACTGCCTGCATCCTGCCATGGTGTCCTACCACCTGCACCCAAGCCCGCATATCCAGGAACTGCAGCATGTCATGTTTGTCACCCTGTACTACTTGAAGAAAGCTGTAGGACATCTTACATGGCCATCTGGACACGAAGCAGCAGCTAGTCACCATGGGACAAAACTCCTGTCCCTGAGCCAACAGGTGGCAGTTCTAGGTGGGACCACCTACCACACTGTGCATCTGCCAAGTGTCCTGAAGTGGGCTGTTGACTTCCAAGTGGCTGATAAGGATGAGGCCACCCAGGATGCCATAGATGTACCACCTCCAGACCACCAAGCACCAGTTCTAGGCCCACACCACCAGCAGGTACTGGTAGGAACAAATCGCCCTGGACACCTGGAATGATGAACAATGGATCCAGATCTTCCACATGTGCTGGATCACCTTCATGGAAACTGTCACCCAGGTGATTCCCCCCCACCAACATTGCACTCCAGCGTTACAGCATGTAGCCACCTTGCAGTCCGAAGAAGTGGGTGGCCACCCCCAGCAGTCTCTGCTACATTGCCAAATAACTCAGTGTGGGCAAGTCCATGGCTGGAGAGGACATTCAGGAGGTGAGCTTGGTCATCCAGAATATTCTGGTCAGCCAGTTCATCTTCCTTGTCAACCCACAGGAAGTAGTTGCTGGCTTCCACTGAATGGGCTTCTCCAACTGTGGGGGCCATGGATGGCACACACATCCCCATCCTCTGCCCGCCCCAAGGCACCTGGGCATTCAACAACCACAAAGGTAACATCTCCATTGTCCTGCAGGGCACTGTCGCCCATCAGGGCTGTTTCACCCACATCTTCACCAGCACCAATGCCCACAATGCCCACATCCTCTGCAACTCCTCCCTCCCCCAGATGATGGGGACTGAGCATTGTGATCCAGGAGCCCCCAGTTTCAGCATTGGCGGCATCACCATCCCTCCCTTCATCACTGGGGACCTGAATTACCCCCTCATGCCCTGATGCATAAAGTTGTACATGGGGCAGCTGGACTGCCAAAAGGAGCACTTCAGCTACTGCCTAAGCAGGTAATGCATGACTATGGAGTGCATCTTTGGCCTCCTCAAGGTGCACTGGTGGGTTCACCATGCACCTCAAGGTGGAGCTGGAGAGCCTGACATGACTCATTGTGGTCATGGTATGTGTCCTCCACAACATCTGTGAGACCAGGGGGGAGGTCTTCCATGAAGCCTGGGCAGAGGGAACATGGCATGCAGACCAGGCATGACACACCAAGCATGCATGATGCAGGGCAGTTGGGAAGAAGGAGTCCTCCACTGGTGTTAGGAGCATTGGCCCGGCACGCTAGCAGGAAATATTGGTCTGTGAATCCTTGGTCCACTACCTCCTGGCCCTTGGAGATCGGAAGCACTCCCCAGATGAGTAGGGCTGGATGGCCTTGAGTACCCAAGTGCCCATGCCCTGGTACTGGGTGATGGATTCCCTGCCCTGGGCTCCTTTGGTCTTGTGTCCTGGCCAGCACTGCCCACAACCCTGTACCTTTTCCCACCCTGCTCCCCCAAGGGGCACACACTGGGATGCGAGGGAATGCAACACAAGGAAGAGACTTGCCTCAGTTTACAATGTTGCAGTTCCCAAACTTTGCTTGCTTTTAATAAAGAAAACCTGTTGAACATTTCCCATGTGACAACCTGTTCCTTCTTCCCATTAAAGCAAACCAGAAAATCTTTGGAGTGGGAAAGGGACAGAGAAGGTTTGTGAAAGGGGTGAAATAATGTGAAGGTGTGGTTAGGATGGGGAATGGCTTGGGGCAGGGGGACTGCCAAAGGGGCCAAACTCAACACAGTGAGTTAGAGGGGAGGCATGGGGAAGTGGTCTTTAGACCTAGCACACTAATTCCCAGACTTCTAGTGCAGAGACTCTGCCAGCTCTGCAGAGGTGTGGGTGGCCTCAAAACTGCAAGTGGCCATTTCAAGCCTTGATTCCTGCACCTTGGCAGCCTGGGTGTAGGCATCCTCCAGCCTGAGGATGTCCCCCCTCCACATCTGGAGTCTCTCCTTGTTCTGCTCCTGCAGTTCTTTGTGTCATAAGTCAACTGTGTGTGCCCAGCACTCAAAGGCAGTGACCGAGGCCTACAGCATCTTCTCCTTGCTTCTTTGCAGAGCTGGTCATGGGTCTCCTTCTTATCCCAGATGGTGATGAGATTCCTCATCTCCCCATGGCTCCAGTTGTGTGACCAGGGTTGGATATTGGAGGAAAGACAATAAAAGGGGTTCTTCCATGT
>NW_017729022.1:177780313-177797629 GCF_001723915.1 Gavialis gangeticus
GATATTGGAGGAAAGACAATAAAAGGGGTTCTTCCATGTTCTGTGGTGGTGCCCTGGGGGACTTAGTGTCAGTGGGCGGATGAGGGTCCAGCTGTGAGGGGGTGGGTGGATGGAAGGAAGGAATTGTGGGTGTACATAGGTGCAGGTCTTGGCATATGGCTCTCCCTCTCGCTCCAGCTGGGTGCTGCCACTGCTGTAGAGTAACTGGAGCTCCACTGGCTAGGCTACCCCTGTGACCTTGAGCTTTCTAGGGGCTTCTAGCAGATGCCCCCATGATGCTGGTAATGCCCCATGGCTTGACCAGGAAATTTACAGTATCCTGTACCTGCAACATGGTGGCAATTGGCCATGTCCCACCTGCTCTGAAGTTTCCAGGGGCATCCGGCTGTTTTCCCTAGATTGGGTTCTCAGTGTTTCCCCCCACTCACAAGCACTCGGCCTAGTACTCCAGGGCCCTGTAACTATGGGCCAAAAAACACTCGCAGCACCCTAAGTGCACATGGCCTGGGAATTTCCTGGCAGCAGCCAAACCACAGAGGTCACAGCATTACCTCCTTGCAATCTTAGTCCTGATGTTCTGCCTGCCTGTCACCCCAGCCCACCACAGGTGAGCCACTCACACAGGCTTCTGGTTGGGAGGTGTCTATGCTGGTGTCCAGGTTACAGGGTTCCTAAAATGAGGTGTGTAGGTGCCAGGGTCAGGGTCTGTGGGGTTATTCCTGAGAGCAAGGGTATGGAGATCACTGGCTGGGTGAGAGAGTGCCAGGGTCGGGATCTGTGCGACTGCCTGTGCATGGGGCTTCTCTTGGGCTCAGCGTTGGGATCTGACATTGTGGGGTGCTTCATGACAGGCTCTTGAGGGTGTGGGGGCATTGCCTAGGGACTTTGTGATGGGATGTTGAGGGTGCCCAGGTCCCAGGTCTTGTGTGGGAGATGCAGACACCTTGCGCTTTCCCACTGCCTGCCTGTAGCTAACAGGTGGCCAGAGGCAGGAGGCAGAGCTCCGGGTTTGTGCTGAGATGGGCAGGGCTTGAAGGGCACTTGGCTGGAGCAGTCAAGCATGGGATGATTACTAGCATACCTCCCTGGGAGGGAAGGGCAGCAAAGTCTGTAAAGTAGGCTGGGGTGCTGGAGGGCGGCAATCTGGTTTGAATCGATAGGGGAACAGTATGCAGTTCGATACATCAGTCTAACCTAAATCGATTTCAGTTGGCTGTACCTCACACCAGGTCTATCTTAGATTGTGTCTGATATTTTTAGACCAGTCTATGTGTACTGAACTTGTGTACAGTGATGGGTTTATATCTATTTACATTTACAAAGACCGGTCTAAGTATAATGTCTGAACATGCCCAAAGAAGGTGGTTTTTGAAAACCTGGCCCTGAAAGGTAATGCACTTCACCTAAATAGAATGCTGTATCTCAGAAGAGTTAATAGATCACTATAATGGATTTAATAGGTATTTGAAATATAAATAAAAAAGAAGGAAGCAAATATATTAAGTATGAAAGATGGGGATACCATAGAGGAAAGACGGCATAGTATGGAATGCAGAGCAGTGTTACAGTGCAATGCATGGAGCGGATGTGGGAGTGCTCTAGTATGCTGTTTAATTGACTGCCTTGATATAAAGTTTATGCTAGTGAAAGAATGTTCTGGAGGTGATGGTCCTATTAGCTGGGTGATATACCTTTATTAATGTTATGCAGCTGCAATAATCTTAATGGACCAATCCACTGCTCTTCCCAAAGGAAGATCTTCTCTCATTTATTAATTGTCTTCATTATCCTTACGAGATCATTTGATGTTAGATAAGTCTGCTGAGTGCAAATTCTGATATTGCATGTTGAAAGCTACTTTAATATTGAATATTGGTACCTACAGTGTATCCACATTTGATGGCAGGATTTTTTTTGGTTGATCTACAATGCACTGCATGTTTGTTTCCTACTACATTTACTATCATATATACAAATATTTTATTCATACAGTACCCTGTAGTGGTCACCAGTTATGAACATGTAAGCAAAGGTGTTTTCTCTTCCAAATGTTGACAAATAGCTTGTCAGACTTAAATGTACCAAAATTGTAAATAAAACTCTACTTTGCAGTCTCATCTAGGTAGAGAGTGAGATAATTATTAACAGAGTGAAAGAAAGAAGCATGTTCCAGAAAACTGACTTTTTAAAACCTTGAGTAGGTTTTAAAACCTACATCGTAGAGAATCAAGTGCCTGTCTTCTTGCTTTTATGACACATGGTATCATGCTATGCAGTTTCACTGAGAATTGGGAGGGGGAGGATTTTGCTTCTTTCCCTAGCACCTGGTTTAAAATTAAAAAACCCCCCCAAAACCCTTAACAAACATACTTGTGAAATAGTGCGTGTTGTACTTCCATGGAAGCAATGGCTGCTTATACGTGTGGTGGTGGTGGGTATTTTAATTAGAGCAGCTCCCAGACAGCCACTCTAATGAAAATGCCTCACTGTCATAATTATTAAGCCCCTGCCTGTTTAAAAATGACTGTGAGACACTTTACCTAAACCTCATTCAATGAGGTGTAGATAAAGTGCCTGGGGCCATTTTAAAATGTGCAGGGGCTTAATACACATGATGCTGGAGCAACGCTGGAGTGTTCTAATTAGAATCTGGAGCAGACTTGATTAATCTGCTCCCACGCATTCTAGTTAGAACACCAAGGAACCCGTGTATAGGCAGCCAGTGATTTTAAGTAAAGCTTGTAATGGCAAATCCTGCCCTTCCTGTGGTGCAGAGGTTGCTAGGGAAGGGAGCCAGTGCGGTTCCGCTATACACAGTGGTAGGGAGATCTGAGGAGGGGCAGACCTTTTTTATACCATAGCATTCTGCTTCAAGAGGCATTCTTGCATGTCTGTAAGGCTGGGGTGGCAGGGAACAAAGGAAGAAGTAGCAGTGGGCTTAGAGAGCATTGGAGGAAGAACAGGAGGTTCTTCTGTTACTATAATGATTCATGTTTTGCTCTTTCTACTCCTAATGAAAGGAAGGTGCAGCACAGATTCTCCACAGTGCTCCCCTTGGGTTTAACTACTACATAGCCTAGTATTTGGGCTGTGAGCTAGAAGTATGAATTTAGTATAGTTTAAATCACTCAGCAAGTTAGAGATAGTGGCTTATTTTTAACTGCTAGTATAAATTGTCTTGTCCAAATTCCGCGGTTTGGACTCATCTCCTTATGGCATCTCCAGTAATGTGCACTTAGCAAATAACATTATTAAGTTTTAAAAGATGTCTCTTGCAAACTGTACAGTTTGTAACAGCTGGATAAACTGCAACATTTGGTGATAGTTTTTTTCCCCTAAGATTAGCCCTGATGATGATTTCCTCTTTGCATCTTTCAGTATGATTTTGTAGGTCATTCAATGTTGCCCTTTAGCCATACAGCCCTGATAAACATTCTGCTGAGTCTAATATGCAGTATATGTGTGTTTAGTAATCCAGGAGGAAAATAAACCATTTAAGTGTATATCTCACCTTTGTTGACGTTGTTGAGATTTATTTGTGTGCCCAATGCAGTACTTCTGGGTACCTGTACAGCATTTGGTATAATCAAAAGGTTGATTCTTAGTTTCTGATGTAACCTTCTGTACTCAGTTGTTAATAAGTTCCTTGAAGAAATTCATTTTGGGCCAAAGTATTCTGTGTTTGAGGTCAGGGCTAAGTTACAGACGTTCAAAAAGACTAAGGTAGAATTGATTTAAGTTACGTGGTCTTCTGTAAGCAGCACAGTTTAGATTTGTAGCGAACATAACACACATTTACACTTTGGTATAGAGGCACAAATCTTAGACCAGGTTCTGCCATTTTTAAATAAGACTACGTGTGCCTAATTTCTGTTCTGTTATGGGTATAGACTGGTTTCCGATCACTTACACAGGTAAAAGTGTAATGTCTATACCTGGCCTAAAATAAAAATGAAGGAAGAAGTTTTATCAACCTCAGTTCAGCCATTTCTGAGTTATAGAAGAGTGGGAAAATAATCTTACTTCCCTTCAGAAACTGAGATTGAAGTGTTTGTGCTGGATGACTCAAAAATGGCTGAAGCTAGAATATTATAACTGAGGTGCAGATTAGGTATGTGCTTACTACCATTTACAATTTTCATTATAGGAAGCCTTTTCACTATAGGAAGTTCCACTTACAAAAGGAACTATTTGTAGGTTCAGGGTCTTGTTCTTTAGTGCTAACTATAGAACAAAAAAAATCATATTTACAGAATGTGAATAATATTTAAGTTACAAATATTTAAACATTATATATATTACATGTTTAAAACCCCTGCATTTTATCTGAAAAATTCTTGAACTGCTAGGATCCAGAGGAACAAAAGCAGGACAATTCTACATCCTCTTTGCTCCTACTGGTCCTTCCCTTTCCACCTAAGTGCAGCTGTACCCAGACTACTTTGTTCAGCTCCAGGGTTACCATACTATCAAGATGCTGTAGTGGCAAGCACTTGGTTCTAGCATCATAAACATGTATTCATTCCTAGGAGTAGCTATGCTATGGGGCTATTCAATTTGTTAAAGTGACATAGCTAAGGATTTGCAGGATCAGGTCTTAGGATCATAGGATTATAGGAAACTAGGGCAGGAAGGGGCCTCATGAGGCCATCTAGTCCAACCCCCTGCTCAAGGCAGGATCATCCCTGAATAAACCATCCAGAGAAGTGACTGTTGAACCTGCTTTTGAAAATTTCCAGGGATGGAGATGCTGCAACTTCTTTAGGTAGCCCACTCCAGTGCTTGAACACCCTCATAGTCAAAGGGTGTGTCTACATGAGACCCTACTGTACAGTGGTTACTGTGCATTTATTTAGTACTTGCTTATACAAGTACTAAATAAAAGTGCAGTAACCAGAGTTACTGCACAGTAGCGCTGACGAGTGTCTTTTAAGCGATGCTGCTGCATAGTAGCATCTCAGCACGGTTTTTGCCACGCGATGCTGCTGCTCAGTAATATCAGGCTACTGTGCTAATCAGTGTCTTATGTAGATGCACCCAGAAAAGTCTTCCTAATATTAAACCTAAATTTCCTTTGCTGCAGACTGAGTCCATTGCTGCTAGTCCTCTCCCCTGTAGGCATGGAGAAAAGTCTATCTCTATTTACTCTATAATCACCCTTCAGGTATTTGGAAACTGTTATCAGATACCACCCGCCTTTGGTCTTCTCTTCTCCAGACTAAATAACCCTAGTTCTTTCAACCTTTTATCTTAAGTCATGCTTTCCAGGACTCTCATTATTTGTCACTTTCTACTGGACTCTTTCCAAGTTGTCCGTATCCTTCCTGAAGGCTGGGAACCAAAACTGGACACAGTACTCCAGGTGAAGCAGCACCAATGTGGAATAGAATGGAAAAATCACTTCCTTGATTTGCAAGTGGTATTTCTTTTAATACAGCACAGGATGCTGTTGGGTTTTTTTGCAGCAAGAGCATGCTGTTACATCATAATCAGCTTATGGTCCACTGTAAGCCCCAGGTCCTTCTCTACAGTACTGCAGCCTCACCAGTCATTCCCCAGTCTGTATTTGTGCATAGAGTTATTCCATCCCAAGTGCCAGACTTTGCATCCTTCTTGAGTTTCATTTGATTGATTGTGAACCATTTTTCCAATCTATCCAGATCATTCTGGATCTTTGCTCTCCAGAAGGTCTGCAACTCCACCCAGCTTAGCACATAAACAGCAGAAAACACACGGGATATACAATGTGGTTTACTTAATTTTGTGTTAGAAACCTAATATTTTTAATTTCCTAGCCAATGTATGCTTTTATTTTAAAAATTGAGAGAGAAGCAACTTTTAAAAAAATTGCATTCAACTTTATCCAGATTTTGCCAAATCTTAAAGAGTGAACGCAGGGTAGAAAAATAAGAAACAAAGAATACTTGCATAAAATATTTTATTTCTAAGACCTAACCTTTTGTGAAGCCTCTCTGTCTCTCTTGTAGAAAGAAAAAAAAGCAGTTAAAATTATTTATGTGATTTCAAGATTCAATATTGCCAGTATTGGTAATGCTATATAAGAAAAATTCCTATACTATATACCCTCATTTAATACCCATTCTTTTCAAAATAGCATGTTGTATCTGATACAGTCATTTCCCATTAATGTTGTTCACATATACTGTATGTAATTTGATGCTGTAAACCCTTACTCAAGACAGTAGCCAGTTGTCCTCAAAGATTTGCATGTACAATATTATCCAAATAAGGGAAACATTGAATATGTTCATAAATCAACATTTTGAATAATGAGGAAATGTTCAATGCAATTAATAGATGTCAAGGGACATGACCATCTTTCAGCTGACAGAGTTTCAGAAAATTTAGGTGTGGGTGGTCAGACTTGTACTGTACACTGCATGCCACTAGCAGACTGAAATCATATAGTGTTCTAAATATACATCCTGCTCATGACACCTTGAATTGAAGTGGAGGTGTTTTTCTGCTGTGGTTTTGGAACTGTAGATAAGATTTTCACAAGTACTTGGCTTTGTATTGTGTTAATTTTTCTAGCTGGGACTTTCATCATTAACTTCAACTGGATATATGTTAACCCAATGGTTAACATAAATATTGTATGTTAATGATAACACACAATATTTAGGAGGACCACCCACTAAATAGCAGTATAGAACTTAGAATCTGGTTCTAGCAGCAATTCATGAAAAGCTTTGATGTCAGTAAGGCCTAAAAATTGAAAATTCCAGAAGTGCTGAAAATGTAAAAAAAAATAAAAAAAAAACAAGTTCTGTTTAAAAGAATGAATTAATCACACCCCAGAATGGCTTAGATGATACCAGATTTTAGTTAGCTCTTTTAGTCTCATGGTGTTTTAAAATTTAAGGTTGATAGGTCAAAGATATTTCAGAGGTCCATATTCCCTTTTCTTATCCTTATACATCTCTGCATAGCCAACAGATGGGGCTACAGCAGGAGGCACTCAGTTCTCTTTTTCCCATATGGTTGTACATGAACACACAAAATGCATATGGCCCTCAACTGGCTCATTGGATAGGGTGCACTGATGTCTCTAATTTACAGTATTCCAGTTTGTAACTCACAGCATAATAATAGTTTATCAGCAATTCTAAAAATCATACCATATCACTGCAGTTTTCTTGAGTGCCAATAATTGGCAGAAGCAGGATTTATGCCAATCAAAAATGATAACATACTTAGGTTTCTCATACTTTACTGTTTGTTATGAACCAAAATACTGCTGTTTGTGTGGAGCTGAAACTGATTCATCAATTTATTTTTTCACAGAGATGAGCAGTCAGTTGTTTCCAAGGAAACATGGATCTGTGCATATGCAGCTGAGAATGTGCACCTAATGTTTTCTTTCAGACTGGTACAGTAGAAAGTCTGTCCCAGGGGATTCAATATGCTTAAAACAGAAGGACAAAAGAATATTGCAAGTTGCTGAATAAAAATATCAGATAAGAGCTCTGCTGCTGAAATCATGAGGAAAAAAAAGTAATTCATCAGAACATAGAAAAGATCATCTTTGTGTCTCTCAGTGAAGAATTTTGAGATTTTATGGTTGCAAAACCATCTGCTGAATTCCATTTTTCATGCATTTTTTCTACTTTAACTTCATCTGATCATTAATTTATCTTTGCCAGGACCAGTTCTGAAATTTTTAACCTCTGGGCAGTTTTCAAATAGGCAGCTTTGTTTCTGAAACAATAGTGATGATATAGTGTGAAGATTTTATTGAGAGTCATTTTGGATGATGACCACATTACTCACAAAAGGCTTAAGCCTTTATGGGTAACACACTCATCCCCTACTCTTGCCAGTAAAACATTTCTACCATACCTTCATATATTCTAACTCTACACATAATGAAAAATAAAATATGATTTGTGTTGTTATATAATGTGAAACATGATGTGATTGGGGCTATATGGAAGCAGTAAGTGCAGTTATACTCTGAAAAGTGACTATGGGTATGTTTTTATAGAATGCTTAGAGTTATCAAGAATCTGCTTTTTGCTGAACTCAATGGGAACTTTTCCATTGACTGCAAAGACAGCAATGACAGACCAATGCTGAAGACTCTCAGTAACAAGCCTTTATACAACATCATACTCATCAGAACTTCTTTCTTCTCATTGTCACTTTGTTGTATTAAAAAAACTGTACATCAGTTACAGCTAGAATATAGATACCAAATATAGGTGGCCAAGTCATTTATCAGTTACCAATCACCTAGGCCCAGAGTAGTGCTGTGAAGGTCCAAGAATGAGGTAATGAGGTCTATGGAGTGCCACCCTCTGTCTGAAGGAGGCCACCTACACTGCAACAGAGCTGAGAGATTCACAGTGCCCGGATAGGGAGTTTATGCACAAGGTTACAGGCTGCTTGGGATCCAGCTATGACAACCATCAGTGCCACCTCCTATCAGGTGATCACTGCTCTCCTGGGCTGGAGTGGTGGGGCAGGATGCCCCCCTGCCCCAACCATGGAGAGCCCTGGTTCAGGGACTCCTCTCTGGGCCAGCATGCCCAAGAGTCCCATGGGGAAGTGGCCTTGGATGGCGGCTGTGGGGGAATCCTCCACACCATGCATTGATTGGGAGATGCTGGGCTATTGGGGGAGCTCTAGAACAGGAGATATGGTACATGAGAGCTGCTCACGTATGGTCCAAAGATCCAGAAGGGCATCCAGCAGGGCCCACTCCAGGGAGCACCACTGGGGGAGGAGAGTATGACCATGCTGCCCGAGACCTGAGGCCAGGGTCAGCATTGACTCTGCCCACCTTCAAAGACCACTGGTATAGGTGCAGGGCCCTAAAGAGGTTCCAGGCCAGCCCTAGAAGGGGGTAGGAGCACTCTGAATGGGGGGGTGCAGTGGCCCCACCAGTCCAGGCCATTGCAGGCCTGTGTCCAGCTGTGGGGCAGCAGCATAGCCTCTACAAAGATAGGCAGCCCTCCGGACTCTGGTCCAAGTTCCAGAGTGGGCAGCAGTCAACAGTTTTTCTTCATTATAAACTCGAAAAGTTTGGCAGCTGCAACATTTCATTAAACTGAGAAGCAGGAGTTTCACATGTGATATTCCCCTTGCTGCCCAAAGGTTTCACGTTTTGTTAAGCTGAGCCCCTGTGGCTGCCCACTCTTCTTCCCCTCTCAATGTCATAACTGCCTGGTGTAGCCAGGGTCTTTCCCCACTCTCTCAATATTAACTGAGAAGAAGGTTCCAAGTTTCAGAGTGGGCATGTTGCGCAATTGTTGTTTAATGAACACACTAAAGGTTTGGCAGCTTCAAAATTTGGTTAAAAAGAGGCATGTCTCATCCTCATGTGAACACATACATCCTCATCCCACATGAACACATACACCCCCCCCCCAGGCATCTAGGGCATGCATGTGCATGCATGCACATGCACAGACACATAAACACACACAACACAGGCATCCAACACACACACATGCACTTGGCAGGTACAGGGAGTGCTGGGTGACGTGTGCAGGATGGTTCGCTGATGGCTTGTGACCATGATGAGCTGCTACCGCATGAGGTCCAGGTGGTCAGCTATGATGTCCTTGCCAGCCAGTTAGGTGTGGCTTGGCTGTTTGGCTCCACTCAGGAGTCTTTGGCAGCCTGGGGAGCCCGCAGGGCGTGGGGCCTGCTGCGCTTGGGCTGTGCAGGCAGACTGCCTGCTCCCCCCCCCAGGCTAACATATATCCTGCTTCCTCCTGACCTAAATAGTGGTGCTTATTGTAAAGCTCAAAATAGAGCACTGGCTTCTTGAATGCCTGAACTTAGCCAAAATGACTCATCTTAGCATTACAGTCCTTGTAAAACATTTTCTTTCTACTGTGTGAAGAAAGAAATGGAGACCTGGCAGCCGTGAGGCTCAGACTAATTCTTACCTTTTTATGTGTGTGTTTTTTAAGTGCAAGCAATGTGAAGCAAGTGAAATTGAATTACCTGAAGATTGACTCTAATTGCAGATTCAGAGAATCCTAAACAAATTCACCAGCCCAGCCGCAGGTCTCTGTTTAACCCTGGGCAAAGATCATAGATTTTAAATTAAGCTTCCTGCTTCCTGTGCTGGTTTAAGCTTAGAAAGTACAGTAACCTCTAGGGGTTGAGGGAATATTAGTCTAACCTGCTAGTGACAGCTACTGAAAATAGATATCTCCAGGTATGAAAGGGCTATCTATGTGCTTTCCATCCAGTAAGAAGATGTAACACACACACACATCTACATATATCTATATCTATATCTATATCTATATATATATCTATATATATATATATATATATTCCTCTTGTGAGACACACGTATCTCACATGTGGGTGCGTGTGTGTGTGTATATATCTCTCTTTATATATTCCTCTTGGAATATATATAGACATGCATATCTCAGAAGAGAAATCTGAAATACTGTTTAGCCTCTGAACAAAACCCTCCATCTTCCCTCCTGTTGTTCTCTGTCATTAAAAACAGATATCATATGCACTGTTTTCATATCATATTTTTTAAATGAATCCCAGTAAGATCTTCAACAATTGTTTTCTTTACATCTTCCCTGAGAAGGACCCATCCCTCTGCTAAGGGCTCACTGTTGTTAATGATCCCATCTCTGTTGGTATCACGTTAGCAGTGCCGTGACTTCCAACTGGTGGCATCTACTTACCAAAGCTTCAGCACTCCTGAAAACGCAGAGTCCTAAAAGTTCTTTCTATGGTCCAAAGGTTTCATGGTAGATGCAGGTAGGGTACGTTCCAGCTACTTGAATTGAGATGTGTTTCCTCAGGCAGAAATTTCTGCACTGAGTGTGAAATGGTCCAGAAAACTTAGTCACTCGTTAGGCAGCTAAAAGTGCTGGAGGTGTCACCTTGGAAATACCACTAGGTATGCATCCAGGCAGAGGGTATGATAGTGAATAGGTATTTTTCATTAATTACTCTCTGAGCATATGTACAAAATGTTAGTCTACCATCCTCATTTAAATCCATTGGTAATGCAGCTAATTGAGAGAGGAGAAACTTGGTAAGAAATAGTTCTAAAACTGGCAAATTAAATGATTTTTAGAAGCCAAATCTCTACAGGAAACAGAAATTCTAGAGTTCCTCATCATCTGCCACCACTGACAAGGTTTTACTACATTAATATGGGTAGAAATATAAGGATGTTTTTTTAAAGTCTCATTTATTTCTGTCAACATTTGAAATTCTGAGGAAAACTGTTATTTAAAACATCAAATTTAGAAAATTTCAATTCATGTTCAGAGTCTAGAGAGGTTCATTTGTCTGGAAACTGCCAAAAGAGATCAGGGGAAACTGAGCTGGGACCTGGCTGACTGTCAAAATATCTGAAAAAAGAGGAGATTGCAAACAGCTTTGTGATTTTTTTCATCATAATAATGGATTTAGTATTTTAGTGCCTTTTTGTAATATATATATGAATTTGAAAAACAAACTGAGTAAGTGAAATGAAACTGAAGTAATGCAATGCTTCATGAAATAATGACTTTGACCTTGATGTCTAAGGTGAGAGTTCTGCATTGGTACCAAAAAAGGAAAAGTTTGATCATAAATTAATACTTAAGATTCAAAGTTTATGGCTTTATGCTATTGAACTGTCTCTGTTACATGTGGTTCATAAGTGAATGACTCATAGTTTAGCTTCATTTTGTTTGTATTTTCATTTTGACAATTCAATTCAGTCCCATGACATGAAATGTGAGGTAAAGCTTCAAGGCTGTAGAGATGAAAATGCAAGGTGCTGTTGTAGTAAGTTTACGGTTTGTTTTCCTATCTTGCATATATAAAGCTTGAAAAACTTCCAACAACACATTTTTTTCAATGGAAAATAACTTTTAGAGAAAATTGATGGTTTTTTTTGCAACCTGTTACTTCTGCCTAAAACGATTGCTTTTTAATGAGGCACTGGAAATGTTTATTTAGATTTTGAGGGATTTTGTTTTAATTATTTTTTTCACAACACCCTGAGCATTCTCAAAGAATATTGTGACAAAAATGAGATTTTTTTCTAAGTGACAGTGATTGGGGAATTAAAACAAAAATTTTGGTAAATTTGCCAATATTTCCATAATATCTGGCGGGCTTTCCTTGAAACTTTAGATTTCAAACCATGTTGCTTCTTTTTCTGGAGAAAGCCAGGGGCCTACTTAAGGGCTTTAAGGTTGTAAGGCAAATTGCTGTAAGGTTAAAAGGCATCATGGAATCTGTTCACATTTTTTATTATTAACCAGAATAAGCAGTTTAATAACCAAGAATAAAATATCAGATCGCAGCAGCACAACATTGATTGGGGAAATCCAAGTTGAAAAGGATTCCAGATATGATTAGATGAGTACCTGGTCTTTTGTAAAAAATATTCAAGTGGGCTTGCATTTTATTGATAAGGTTAAATCTTCTTGGGTCATCAGGGCAGGTATCTCAATTTTTCATTTTTACAAAAAGTTGCAAATCCCTGAAGCCAAAGACTAGAATGCATTCTAGATCTCAGCCAAAATTGGTTTCCTGGTGAAAAATTCTGATTTGACCAAAACATGAAACATTCTGCTATTTCTCTGATAATTTTTTGTATTTTTATTTAAAAACAGAACTCTGTCAGTACCGAATAGGAAAACTCACCATTTAAATGTGAAAAAGTTTTTGCTCCTGAACTCTGCCATGTCCCAGTATAAAGAAAAGATTCTGCTCCTATTGGAATAAGTGGTAAAACTTCCATTGATTTGACTAGGACTGAGGATGGACAAAATGTTAATTTTTTTCTGTGATATAACAAAGTTGATGGATTTTTCCAAAATACTTTTTGTCAAATTATTTTACTTAACTGTTACACATGCATCCATGCATATAGATGTTTGAGAGTGTCACAAAGGGGAAAAAAGATATTACTTCTGTTTGAAAATTATTTTCCAGGAGTTTATTTAGAAGGATGAATAATACAGTAAAACCTATTTGTGTGATTATGGTAGAGAGTTTATTCTGCTGAGAGCCTGATGAAGGCTGTCTCACTGTTTCAGGACAAATGCTGAGAATAAATGTTTCTATTACTAACCACTTCCGGCTGTATTTACAAAGTTTTTGTTACCAATGCACCTTTTATAAGACTGCCCTTCAGGACAAAGATGTACTTTTTCCAAATGCTAGGTTCAAGTAGTGTTTCAGTATGTGTGGTGGAAAATATACCAAAAAAAAACTTCACAAAGCCATTCTTAAACAATTCCATGTTTGCCTGTTCATTGTAAAGGGAAAATGAAAGAGACACGGAGCACCAAATTAATATCAGCGTGAATCTAAAATGTCAAGTTATGGTATATAATCTTCTAAAAACCTTTCCTCGCTGATTGGTTTGAGCAATCTGGATAATAGTGTAAATGTGATTACAAGTCTTCTAAACTAGGACACACCACAGTGGGACTTTGAGCAGTAAATGCAAAGGTGATTCTATGTTTAAATAAATCTTAACCACTCTCTTACAGTTGTCCAAATTGCGGCAATTTACACTTTTTTTCCTTGCTCCATCTGCAGTTACATTAAGGAATGAGGTGGTGTACCTTGCACTCCATATTTCTAGTAGAGGCTTATAGTAAACAGGTAACAAAAGAATGGAAGATGTTTCAAGTTAAAATAGGCCCAGCCTTCCTGTCTTTTAATGCCTTTCTAATTTTTCTTTTGGGTTTTGATGCATAAATTCTGCTGGCTCCTGGAGTAAATTAGAATCCCTTTCATTTTGGGATGGGTGGGTGTAAATAATTCGGAATCTAACATAGCATAAAGGAGTGTAATATACATCCACTTATATGCCACCTCTAAGTTTGACTGAGGGTACTTACAACTGTTACATTTAGACATGAATGCTGATGCCTCCCGAGACTGGGAGTGTGGAGGGGCACAATTTGTGGGTGGCAGCATTGGCAGTGTCGGCAGTGGGGTGGCAAGTGGTGACCGCCCACAGAAGCCGGCAGTGGGGGTGGAGGTGGGGGGGGGGAGGTGGTGGTTGCAAGCAGCAATCAGCAACCACCTGCAGAAGCTGGTGGCGGCATCAGTGGCGGCGGCCACCTGCAGAAATTGGTGATGGTGGTGGCAGCAGCCAGTCTTGGGGGGGTATGTGCTTCAAGTCACCTATGAATTTAGATTAACTTAACAAGGGTTAAATCAATCTAAATGCTCATCTATGCAAGTGTTCAGGAGGGGTTAAATCTTCCCCAAAATAGCAGACCCTATCTAAACTAGTTCACTTCCTTAGGTGAACTTTCTAGATTGGGAAGGGTGGGATTAACCCAATCTAGTGAATACCTGTACACATTTTGAAACTGAGACCAGCTACATGTGCAAAGTACCTATCATACCATAAAAAGGTAATCAGCTATAAAGTTAAACCTAAAAAGTGTGGGAAAATGTACAAATTTTATAGCTGGTTGCTATCCAGCTTTAACTTGCATGTGTAGCAGAGTCTCCCCTGCATCTGGGAGCCCTGTCATCTGACTGGGATCCCAGCCATTGGGGTACACCATGCCCAGCTGGTGCTGGGAGTCCCGCAGTTGAGGGGAGTCTCAGCCCCGGCAGTTCCCGGTAGCTGTGTGTTCTGGGTCCCAGCAGTGGACCCCGATAGTGATGCGGCTGTGATGTCCCAGCTGTGGGGGACCCCATGCACCCCTGGGACTGGCTAGGAGACTGCAGCTGCAGCATTCTCCCACCTATGGGGGCACTCCATGGCTGGGACATCACAGCGGCTGCATCTCCCAGCTGTGGGGGTGCATGGGGCACCCCTGCAGCTGGGAGCCCTTAGCTAGGGGGCTGTAATGTGTGATCCCACAACCATGCTTCCTGCCATGCCCATTTGGCATAGTAGGAGGTGCTACTGTGTGGATCAAGTATTATATCCCATCACACCTTTACCTGCACATGTAGAGGGGCCCTGGTGTAAAAGTTGTGTATAGTATAAAGGGATCTAATAGACATCTACTTATATGCCACCTCTAAGATGACTGAGGGAAGTGTATATTTCTCGAAGAACAAAAGTTCAAACATCTTTACATAATCTTTGGGTTGTACGTTATTTCTAATAGTCCTGACACACTGTGTTAAGGTTTATCTCTTAAGATGAAGCATTTTAGTTACTACTACCTATTTGTTTATATAGGGCCTGATCCAAAGCCTACTGAAGCCAATGCAAATTTTTCCATGAACTTCACGGAGCCTTTGGTTAGTGCCTTAGAAATTTATTTTGGCTTCTATTGTCAAGGCACCTGCATGCCTGAGGTCAAATAAAACAAAGTCACTGAAGGCACAATTATTTCCATCACATAGTAGGAAAATATTTTACACATCTTAAACTTCTCAACTCTCACTTCTGAAATCTTCCACTGCAGCATAGCAGGTCTCTGACCCATATACCTTAATTTAGAGTAGGTCTCCAAAAGTGAGAAGCACAAAGTTATCATAGTAGAAAGCCAGCTAAAGGAACCCTTTCCCACTAAAGAGGGAACAGCTGCCTAAGAATGTATGACAACAGCAAAAGTAGATATTGGACAAGAAGCAAAGTATGTCTTTGAAGCCAAGAATCATTGGATAAAATTTTCAGTAGTGTTTAAGAGATTTAGCATCCTAAGTCCAACTAACTTTCAATGAAACATAGACTTCTAAGTGCCTACACTTCTACTAAATGTGAGAGTTAGATACCTAAATCACTCAACTGCTTTTGAAATTTTTAGGCAATACTCTTACAAGTTTTCTGAAGAAGTTTCCATAGCTGTGAAAAATTCAGAGCTGGGGTACAAGGAGTGTCTACACAAGATGCTAAATGTGCAGCAGACTTCTTTTACTGCACATTAGTACATCATGGCAAAAGCTGTGCTATTGCACTAATGCACAGTAGAATTAGTCTACTGTGCATTAGTGTCATTTAAAAGGCACGCGCCAGTGGTACTGGGCTGTAGCACTGGTTACTGTCCATTGACTTAGTACCTGTTATAGGTACTAAATATAATGGATAGTAACTACAGTACATTAATGCACGTGTAGACATGTCCACAGAGTATGTACTAATTGAGAATTATGGGCTAAATTCAGTTAAAAATGAAAATATCACAGGTGGTTATGGGTCATAGTTTAAAAAACAAACAGCAAGTATTTGAAAAGGGCGTTTTTTTTGTTCAAAGACAAAACATCTTAGGAGTCATCTGAAGGATTTTGTCCCAGTTAGGTCAATCTCATTATTATTGATTGTGTTAAAGTTGAGAAGTGTAATATTTATTAATCTGCATTTCAAGACCCAAAGACAAAATTAAATTTGGAGAAAGAAGAAAAGGCTGTAGATAACTCAGTCATAATGCAGGTTCAGTCGCAGGATCATTTCTACCTTTTACCAGTTTATCCATCACTAAGATGCTTCTCACTGTTCCACAGAGACCCCCAGGGCTTACATAAGACTGAGGGGATCTGATGATAACAAGTGAGATCATGAAGGTAATGAGGTCATCTTTCTTTTTCTTTTCTCTTTCCATTTTTAGTGCCTCCAAAGTAAATATTTAGTCAAAAGCAAGCAGGTCACACAGGTCAAATTGTCTTTTGCATATTTTTTTAATTACTTGTCTAATAACAAAATCTACCACACCACAGGTGGTTTTAAAGGCATTGTTTGAAACATGTAGCAAAATATCTCTTTGCAGCATCTCTGAATACAGGTATTTTTATTTATTTATTTATTTTTTATTCAACTAGTGTTTGATCCAAAGCCCACTGAAGTTGATGAGAATCCCTCCGGGGGTTTCAGTGAATTTTGTATCAGGCCCATAGTTTCTTCATTTTGAATGGGAGACAGTGTCACAGTACTGACTTTTATCAAAGCCTCTGCAAAGTCATTCCAGACTAGGCAGTTCTCACAGAGGTTGTACAGACTTGGCCTTCTTTACCATAAGTTCACATCTTTAAGCAGGGCGCCCCCACTGGGATACTGTAAATTAGTGACAGTTCATAAACTAGGGAACAAAGGCTAAGTTTACTTCAGGTGAAATAAACTGCCTCGTTCAGCAGGGGACCATTTAGGCTTCCTGCTGGGCAAGCAGCTGCTCCTCTCTGCAGGCTGTGACTTTCATCACTTGTGACACATAATGCTGTCCATCCACTGCTCAGAACAGATCGAGAAGTTTAGGTGACCCATATTCTGTCCATCCCAGTGGGAGGGACTCTGAAGTAAAAGCAGCTGAAAAAAGTCTAAACAAGGGAGCATCATTGAGCTGCTCTGCCTTTTGCTTCCCTCTTCCTCCTCCTCTCCCCCCCCCC
>NW_017729022.1:177797700-177819372 GCF_001723915.1 Gavialis gangeticus
CCCCCCCCCCCCCCCCCCAGCTTTGGGCATTTACATGTTTTCTGGAGTGATAAATGACTGAGATTGGGAGGGAAGGGAGCAGAGTTGAGGTAAGAATCCTGCTTTGTATAGAAAATAAAGAACAACGACAAGCTTGAAGCACGTAGAATTTAGCTTTGCATTCATCAGTCTCGTCTACTGTTTCTTCCAAAAAACCTTATTTTGGCTATAGAGACAAATCATATAGAAAATGTTGGCTATAGAGGCAAATCATGTAGCAATAGGAAAAAGCCTGTTTGCAAAAGGTCCAGAAATAAATCTTGCGAGTTGTTGCCCACAGGGAATGATAAAAATATTTCAAACAAATACAGGTCTGGGATGACTTTGATATGAAGCAGAATCAACTCCTAATTTTAGAATCATTTTTACTAAAAATATAAATAAATGCATTAGGGTTTTTCTTCTACTGAAATAAATACAGGGCATTTTGCCTTAAAAAAGGCCCAAGGAACAAAATGCAGAACAGATTTATTTTCTAGAATATCTGTTTTCTTTAAAGATGCCATGTGTCCAAAGCAGCTGCCTGATTTCTCAGGTTTACAAAGAAGCAAAACTGTATGCACCCTATCAAAGGAATTTAAATTCAAGACATATAGTTAAAAACTTTTATTCTGACTGCTTTGAAACTTTCCATTTATGGAAACATTTCCATTTAGAGCTGTAGTGGGTCTAGGTGGACTTGTTTTGTTATAGTGTTTTATTGCTTATAGCCTTCTAATATGTCATCTATGGAAGGACAAACTTCCACATTTCAGAAGATGAATCCTACAACTCTCTGTCACATCATCACCATCACCATCATCTTCTGTTTTAATTATTTACTTGTATTAGAATACATATATTATTATATAATATAATAAATTTGTAACTTTTTTCATCACTTCATTTTATAGAAGCTGGAGGCATTTGTTTTGCATGTGGCTAATGTTGCTGTTTTTTTAGTCTTTTAACTACTTTTCCTTCTCCCAATCTACACTCTTTTGAAGTTTCTGTTGCCATAGTCTATTACTATCTACCCTCAGATTCAGGATTCTGAGCTTCAGGTTCTGGACTGCCACTGAGACACCTGCTGTTAATATCATACAGTAGAAAACATTCTGGTTATTAAAACAGCCCTAAGTGGTTTGTTCGGTAAAGGGGGAGGGAGGGACCAGCTGCTGTTAGTGTTGATCAATGCTGTGACTGTCTCAGTTTGTCATCTGGCACTGCCACTGTGTCCTTCTTCTGGTGGTGTTCATTTGATAGTTGGTAATTTCAGAGTAGTACAGAGGTAGCAGTATATGCTCTTCTGAAAGCTTGTAATTTAAGTGTGGCTGAATAAAAATAATAAATGCTATCTATTTCAGCAATACGTGAATTTTCACATGAACCTACAGCGTACCTAATAATTTAAGCTAAATGGGGCTGGAGCAGGTCAGTATTTACATTTGGGTGATGCAGAAAGTAGTGTTCTTTTTTTAATAGGTAGCATACTTACCCTTCCAAATAAATAGTGACCTAATACATTGTCAGTGGCTTTGTACTACTGGATGTGCTGTGTAGAAAAAAAAAAAGGTTTCGTTAAAGCAAGGTGTTGGTCACTTTTGGTCATTAAAAATCTGAGTAGGATACAATGTAAATTACCTCTGCATTCCAGCTCCTATTGACCTTCTAGCTTAAGTACTTGAGCTGTGAGCTATTACACAGCTGTTGTGTTTCAGCCAAGAGGTGCCTGATCTTCCTAGTTATTGTGACACATTGTGAAAGCTTTTAATAATACTCTACAGAAGATCAGAGTAGCATTATCATGCATTGTCTTATATAGGTAAATAACATGTAAATAACATAAATATAATATTATAATAAAAGTATATAGGTAAAACAGATGATGATGATGATGATGATTTGACTGAGAGCTGTAAGATTCTATTTCCCAAAGAAAAGGAATTTAAAAAATTAACACATACCTGACTCCCAGCAGGCTACACTGAAGCTCTTAGTTAATCCTTAATTTTCTTGATGAGGCAAACCAGCTGATGTGACTCTGAGAGGTCAACATTAATTTCTAAGTGGTATGTTTTTAATTTTCTGTTGATTTGTTCAGCATCATTGTAGCCTGTTGGTTTCATGTGCTCAGAGATGCTGCTGAAGGAAATGGTATTTACAGTCTTTTATTTGTGGGTAGAGACGGAAGTCACAAATCTGTTTGGGTCTAAGACCATAACGTTTGTTATGTTTGTTTCCAGGTGTTTCGTGTGGCTCTGTTTGCATTTGTAAATTATCTCCAGATACTCTCCCAGGGACTACTGTTCCTATTCATCATTGGACTTAAAGCTTTGCCTTCTTGGCCGCATCCCCATGAGGGAGAACGTGTGTTTTGCAGTGCCTCAAAGGCTTTTGAGGTGGTGCAAAACACACATGGTGCATGTGAATTGGTTTGCTGTGCTGCATATTTCCAGTGTGGTGGCAAAAAGAGATACCGGTATCTAAAAATCCTGGTATCTAAAAAAAAAAAGGGCAGCCCAGAGCCACCCTCCAGCTGCAGACTCAGCTGCAGCCCCAGGAGGCCCCAGGACCCTAAGTAAGGCTGCTGGGGCCAGCCCAGGTGATAGCCCCAGTGTCCTCTACCGCACCCGAGGCAATTTACCAAGTTCCTGTGCAAGCGTGCAGGGGTGTTCCCCCAGGGACAACTAGTAGTGGCACAAATATGTGCCACTGCTAGTTGTCTCTGGGGAAATGCATGTGCACACTTGTAGGGATGTGCCCTTTGTGTCTTGTTTGAAATCAATTGACCTTTGTTTCAGTTATGGTCATGTGCATGTTGTAAGAAGGGGAATCAAGTACACACAGAGTGCATCTATAAGAGACATTATTACACAGTGGTTACCGTGCATTTATTTAGTATTTGTATTTAACTTGTATAATCAAGTACTAAATAAATGCACAGTAACCAGAGTTTCAGTACTGTACAGTAGTAGTGCTAGTGACTGCCTTTTAAGTGACACTATTGCACAATAGCCTAATAATACTGCACAGTAGTCTATTAGCATTGTTGGTGCTGTGATACACTACAGTGTGGTATTATTTGGCTACTGCACAGTCCGTGTCTTATGTAGACACACCCAAGGCATCTTTTTATATTGGGGAAAACCTTCAAAAGACACAAACGCTGCTAGAAACTGAAAAGTTATCTAACCACCACTTGTGCCTTTCCTCTCCATGGACTGAGACCTTGTAGTGGTGGGAAGGCTTGTGTGCCCCAGTGATTCTCAGGGTTATGTCACCTGAAGTCTTACACTCCTGGCAGGATCACTTATAGCAAACAAGACAGAGCAGAGTTTCCAGACAAACCGTAGTCCAACCCTAAGTTCTCAACAGTGGATCAAGTGGAAGAAGATCTTAGGATCTCAATAGCGGTAAAGACGGAAGAAGGCTGCAGTAACATGGAGCTCTTCTGTTGTCTAGGGTTCTCCCTTGCCACTGGGCTCAGTTCTCTGCCTCAACAAAATCCATTGGTTGTTTCCATGCACCAGCTTCCTCATGTTAAATGAAATCATGCGCAGACTTCTACCACAGGAAATAACACGCTCTTTTGTACCAACCTCCAAAAGTGCTGTGGTGATGGATCAATGGTGATGACAAAGACATGACTAGTAATCTGGCAGTGTCTAGCCATGAATCTGCAAGCAGGTAGCAGTAGCCTGATGGTCATTTTAGACCTGGGTTGACACAGGGTGCAATTAGGCAGCTGCTACCATGACTGAAAAGTCCTATTCAGGATCTCCCCTGCTTACGTTACATGGAGAAGGGGCCAGAAAACGTTCCCTAAACCCAGACTGTCTTACCTGCTCATGGCTAGATAACCTGGTCCAGCGTGATCACTCTCTCTGTGGTCAAAAACATGATAAGAAAACAATGATTTTTGCAACAGAACATTTGCACCTTGATGGATAACAAAGACAATGAATAACCAGAAAGGGGAACTTCCATCATCTCTTAGGGAACTAGTGAAATACAGCATTGACATTGCAACTCTAAGTGAGCCAAGATTACCAAATGAGGATCAGCTGAGGGAAGAGTGGAGGCTACATCTTCTTCTGAAAAGGGAAACCAACCCAGGAAAGACATGTTCATGGTGTCAGCTTTGCCATCCAGAATCAGGTCATCAGTCAATTTATGGAGCTCCCTATGGACATTAACAAATATTTTATGACCCTTTGTCTTAAACTCAGCAACAACCAGTATGCTGCCATCATCAGTGCATATACCCCAAAGCTTGATGTTGATGATGTCAAAGAACAGTTCTACTCCAGATTCACTAATACTCACAAGGAGAACATAATCATTCTCCTTGGTGACTTCACCATCAGAGTTGGACATGGCCTGGAACTCTGAAGTGGCATTATTGGGAAGGAAGGAGTAGGGAAAGCCAACTCCAGCAGCATCCTTCTCCTGAGCAAATATGTCTGAGCATAGCCTTGTCATCACAAACATGATCTTCAGGCAGAATGGCAAATACAAGATCACCTGGAAATACCCTTTGTCTAAGCACTGGCACCACCTCAACTATGTTATTGTTAGAGCCCATGATCAAATGGATGTCCACATCATGCGAGCCATGAGAGGAGCCAAAGACTGCTGGACAGATCACTGTCTCATCTGATCCATTATAAACATCTGGCTTGCACTGAAAACAGGCAAAAGCACCAAATCTTTTCAAGACCCCAAAATCTGTAGGGATCTCCAACAGCATGTCCAAGAAAAGCTCTCTGCCCTGTCCACAAGTGAAGGAAACATTGAGGAACTCTGGAAGGGGTTTAAAACCACAATTCATATGGTCTGTACTGAGTCCATTGGCTATACCACCCATTGATACCAAGACTGGTTCAATGACAGCAGTGCTTACATCCAAATCCTCCTCGATCACAAGAGAAGAGCTCATTCTGCTTGGCAAGGCAACTCCTCATCTAAGCAGAAGAAAGAGACATATCAGCTCCTCAAAGCTGAAGCTCAAAGGAGGGTCCAGGAAATCAAAAATCAGTGGTGGCACAATAAAGGCAAAGAGATCCAGCTCTATGCTGACAAACCTAGCATATGTAACTTTTTCCAGGCAACAAAAGTCATCTACAGCCCAACTTCCCATGGTCCTTTCTTCCAATTGCACAATGTCTCAATGCTCCTTAAAGACAATTAATCTATCCAGGCTAGATGGAAAGAGCACTTTGAGGCATTCCTGAACCATGAGTTATCTGTGGCAGATACCACTGAGTCCATTCCTCAAAACCCTGAAAGGGGTTCCCTTGCCAAACTGCCTATCCTAGAAGAAGTCTGGCATGCCATCAAAGGAAACTAAGAACAACAAGGTTACAAGACCAGATGGCGTACCTGCTGAGATCTACAAGGCTGGTGGCAAGGAACTGGTACTGAGACTCCACAAATTTAATTCTGCCCTTTTGGAACAAAGAAGACATCCCTGGGGACCTAAGGACTGCCAACATCATGATTATCTTCAAGAAAGGAGATAAATCTGTGTGTGGGATTTAATGAGGGATCACCCTCCTTTCAACAGCAAGGAAAATCCTTGCCCACATCCTCCTGAACTGTCTTCTACCTCTTGTTGAGGAAATCCTGCTGGAATCTCATAGTTTTAGACCATCCCATGGGAGAACTGACATGATCTTTGTTGCCCACCAGGTCCAAGAAAAATGTCGGGAACAATATCAGGACCTGTGTACAGCCTTCAGTGACCTCACTAAGGCTTTTTATTCTGTCAATTGTGAATCCTTGTGGAAATAATGGCCAGGTTTGGACATCCTGAAAAGTATATCAAGATCCTTAGGCTTCTTGATGAGATCAATGCAACCATACTATGTAGCAGATCAGAGACAGATCCATTTGTCATCCAAACTGAGGTCAAGCAAAGATGTATCATCACCTCAATTCTGTTCTCCATTTTTGACAGTCATCTTGGTCCTTACTAAGGACCACCTTCCTTCTGAAATTGACATAGAACACCGAATGGATGGAGGGCTCTTCAATCTGGGACATTTTTTAGTTAAATACCTGAGTACTCAAAGCAACCATCTTTGACCTTCAATATACTGAGGACTGCACCATCCTTGCTCTCCAAAGACACCAAGATTCAGTGCGGTCATCCTTCCCACTTTCCTCTACAGATGTAAAACACGGGTGACCCTACCATCATCATCTCAAGAGCCTGGAGAGGTATCACCAGTTGATACCTCCAGCAAATCCTACACATCAAATGAGAAGATTTCTGTACAAATGCCAGCATCCTTGCACCCTACCAGCATTGAGTCAGTGATCCTCAAACAGCAGTTTCGCGGAACTGGATGTTGTGTGCAGATGCCTGATTGTTAACTCTCAAAACAAGTGCTCTGTTCCCAGCTTAGTAACAGCCTGAGGTCTCACAGTGGCCAGAGAAAACATTGCAAGGGCGTAGTGAATGCATACCTATCGAAAATGGATGTCGACATCAAGAGCTGAGAGGAGCTGGCTGTTGACTGATTCCAGTGGCACTGCAATTTCAATCAAGTGGCAGTTCATTTTGAGGTAAAGCATCTTGCCCTAGAAGCAGAAAAGTGAGAAGGGAGGAAAGAAAAAGAGAGAAATCCTAGCCTATGGCCTACTCTTCCTTGTGGCCAGACTTGTAACTTCTGGGGATGGGTCTCTGCCTCAAGGATTGATCTCTTAGTCACCTCAAGACTCATCAGTGAGCCATGGGACAAATCATCCTTGAATTGAGGGACTGCTGTCAGTGACTTATGCCTTTGAAAATCTCCCCATTATAATAATGTAACCAAGTCCAGGCTACATCATCAGTTATATGGAGAGCTGTTAGTTTGATTATGTAGGTTCAGCATGGGCAGGAGTTACTGAGCTATGTGACAGTGAGGGACACTCATTAATTCCCCCTTCAAATCATTAACAGCATGTCCACCAAAGAAATGTGACTGATCTTTTAGCGTTGATCCTGAGGTATTTTGTGCAGTGTGCAACAGGGCTTGCAGCTTTGTTAGGCTCCATCATGAATATGAATGGAAGCTAGATACCGCTACTGGAAAATGTGACCACTAAGAGAAACCTTTTGCTCAGTAGAAATAAATACCAGTACCATTCTGTAAACACTTCTCTGCTTTCTGACAAAGAGTAAAAATAATAGTCAGGGACAGGGCAGAGGAAATTACTCAGAACACTGAGTAGATACCTATTTAAACATGTTTCAGCCTGCAAATTGCGTGCACAGCTATTAACTTAATATTTTTTCTAGTTGTAGTTGAGACTATAGGCTACACATTACATAGCCAGGCATACCACCATCATAATGCAACTGAACTCTCCTTAGTGGTGTAATTGGGATGAGGATAAGGAGTCAACTTAATAGGACAGCAGCAGCTCAAGCAGCAGAAGAGGTGAGCTTGTTTTTGCTACTGGTGGGAGAACCTTTATAATTCTGAGGCAGAAGAGTTTGGATAAGCATCCAAAAGGTGAGACTTTTATTCAGAATTTGGATTGGGGCCCAAGGATCTTTTCGTCTCTGAGCAAACAGCCTTTGGTTCTCTCAACAGAGGCCATTTTGCAAGAAGCCTTGAGAACACTGAATCCTTTTCAATACTATGCGAAAGAAGAAAAATGGGACTTAAACTTTTCTTGAGGCTTCTGGATCACACAGCCATGCATGAAGGATGTGCCATCAAACCATGAGTAAATGGGGAAAAAATGTAAAATCTCTTTCATCCCTTTCTAGAAGAAAAGAGACTTATAAGAATCAATAAGTACTTAGTTATATTCCATTGTATAATAGCATTTTTTTCCTGAACTAGTTTACCTATCTGTAGTTCTTATATACCAGGAAGAATATATCAGAAAGTATGCCAAGCCTGGTGAAACATGGCAGTGTACTGGAGAGTCAGTAGTGCATTGAGATGTGAAGGATCTTAATTCCAACTAAAAGGTGTACATTGAAATGGAAAACTTCTAACACATTAGTTTTAAGCCAGGATGGGAAATTATAATGTAAATAGGCAAAATACCAAGTGTGACTTCATTTTTTGTTTTTAATTCTAGACAGTTTATACATTTTCAAATAAGATTTACATGAAAAACATGGATAACTAAATAAACTAAGCAAGTGTATGATTAATGTTTTTAAAATAGTAAACACTTCCCATTTGTAACATTCCTGTAACACATTGGCAGGGAAAGCCGTATTTTTCTTCCTGGTTTGCAAGGCTGTCTGTGTTTTATTTATTTACTGTACACATTCTTTTTATGTTCAATGCCTCTTTTTTATTTAATTCACAGAAGAGCTTTGGTCACTGGCAAGATCATTAAATTATAGTAATATTTCTTTAATTAAATGTTATTATAATATATATATAAGATAAATTATAGAATATGTAATTAAAAGCGACCGACAGGCCAAATACCAATGAAACATGTAAATTAAATTACCTGTTTGAATAAGACTAAGTATAATAATAATAAAAGGAGAGCCTCCAAGCAGGGTTGTTTTGTACTATTTTAAAGTGGTACAGTTTATGTTTTAACAACAGGGTAGGTAATGGCACAATCCCCCTACATGTCATTTTTTTTATGTTCTAAGGGAGCTTCAACAGAAGCTAGGCACCTACCTGCTCAGACATATTAAGCACATCTCCTGCACATATTTAGAAGCGTGAATTTAGGAACTCACAGAAATTTTGGGCACTTGTACACGTGATTAAAATTGGCCATTTTGGTAGTTTAATTGCATCACGATGTATGTGTGGGGTTTTTATTATTTAAATGAGTTTGCTTACTGCAAACTAAACCACATCCACATGTAGTTTAGTTTGCAACATAGCTGTTTGTAATGTTGCAGCCTTTGACAGCTTCCCCCCACCCCCTACCACAGGAGAGGCAGGCTGAAGACATAGAGGGGCCCAATCCTTTTTTTCTATTGATCCAGCCCGCCTCTCCTGTGGCCGGGGGTGAGCTGTGGATGGGCCGAGTGGCCCCTGAGCTGCAGAGAGCCCCAGTCCTTCCTTCCATAGTGTTGGTGCCTCCTGGGGCTGCCCAGATGAGCTGCTGGCAGGCGGGTGCTGCCCCAGGTCAGGCTCAGGGAACAGTTGGATTGGGCTGCGTGCTGCCTGTGAACTGGGGCTGCACCCGCCCCCTAGCCACCCACCCGGGTGGTCCTGGGGGGTGCCACCACCATGGAGGGAAGGTCCAGGGCCCACTGGCAGCTCACCTCCCAGCCCCGGGAGAGGTGGGCAGGTTCTACAGGAAAAAAAAAGAAACAGGCCCCTGGCTGCTTTTTTTTTCCCCTCAGCAGAGCCTGATCACGTGAGCTGCCCCTTGGCCACACAGCTCCTAAGCTGTGTGGGGGCTCAGTCCTTTCCTCTGCAGTGGCAGCACCCCCTGGGGCCACCCAGGCAGGATGCTAACTATGCAGATGCAACCCCAGCTCACAGACAGCACCTGCTGGATCCAACTCTCCCCCAAGCCCATGCACTGGAAGCCCCACAGATGCTGCTCCCCTTCAGCTTCAAAATGTATGAGGCATATCAGTGTAGAAGACTGGGTAGACATGTACCTTATGGATTAACTAAATAAGATTATATATAGAGATATATAGATATAAATCTTATTAGTATATATATGATATAATATGTTATTATTATATAATAAATATAGGCACATAATGGCTTTTGTGTCCACTGGCATTGTAGTTTTCTGTTTGGCCTATGCCTAATTTTAGTTACGCCCCTGAACGTGTACTTTGGCACACAGCAAATTGTCCTAGGTAGGGATAGGGGAAGCTGAGGCCAGCACCTGTGCTGGTCCCAGCTGTATTACTTGTTATCCTGGTGCAACAGGGGTGCAGGGCAACATGGAGCCTGCTGGCAGACATGGCATTGCTCTGGATGGCCAGTCCTCTGCTTGTTCCAGTGCACACTATGGATGCATGCTCTGTGCTGCTTTTTTCCCCCAGAGTTTTTTTTTTTTGCTACTGGGTTTTCACAGTCCCTGCGTGCAGTTTGTAGTGCTACAAAGCGGTTTGTGGTTCTACAAATCACATGCCCCTGCATGTGGAGATCCGCCCTATAAGTATAACTGAGTGAAAGCTTTCATACAAATCCTTTTTTCATCAAAAATATAGATTTAGCAAGACCAAAATATTTCACAAATGTGAATTAATTTCCCCAAAATTTTCAGTAAAAAATTCTAGAGAAAAAAATTGGAATGGCTTTTTTGTATTTTTAAATGATAAGTTTTGAATTTCAAGTTTTGAATTTGAATAATACGGATGAAATTACCTTTTGTTTTTAAAACGTTCTTTCATTTTATTTTTTGAAATAACAAAAGAAATATTTTATGGGAACAAGGCATGATGATGAACCCCAGACTTTTTGTGATCAAGAGCTTTTTGATTAATTGAAACATTAATTTTTGTTGTCATTCTATCTAGAACTAAATTTTCTTTGAAATTCATTTTTTTAACCCACCATCACTTGTGACCTGCTTAGACTTTGTGTTATGTTGTAGGTAAATAAAAGATACCAGTCATAGGTTTGTAACACATCATCTATGCTCAAGAAATAATGCTAAAAAAATATCGAAACAGGAGCTTTTCAGTAACATATACATGAATTTACTTTTTCAGAGATATTGTATTTCAATATATGCTTAAAAATAAAACATACCCTAGGTGATTTTGATAAATATAAAATGTAGCAATTATTATCAACTACTTAGTCATTGCTCAGTCAGATACTGGAGGACTATGTTCAAATGAGTGGGTTGCTTGACAGGTGTTGTCTTCCCAGTTCTGTCATTGGTTTTTTGGGATTTGGGGATAGTTACTTAGCTGCCTCAGTTTCACCCTTTTTAATGTGGAGATAAATATCTTTATCTCCTTTGTGATCTGTGAATGAAATGTGCTACACAGGAAATGCCTATTATAAAAGTACTATGGCATTCTATAGCAATGGCCCAAAACACTACAGCCCAAAAGAGTGTTAATGTTATAGAGTCTCAAGTTAAGATTTTTATAAAGACAGTACTAGAGTCAGTTCTGGTGTTGTGACTCATTTATGCTAATAGGGAGGGAAAGCGAGGGAGATTGCTATCAATATCTTTAAACAGAGATGTTTAAAAAACTCAAAAGAGCTCTGTTTGAAATGTTAAATCCCCTTATATCAGAATGCATACAAGTTGTTCACACCAATATAAATCAATATAATGAGATTAAAATCTGGCCTAGGGTCTCTAACAAGGAGAAACAAAGCCTTGGCTTGAAACATTCCTAATTTGGGTATTGTTAATACAGTCAAAACCACAAATTTTACCAAAGTACAGGTTGTTCAGATCCAGTGCTTGGATTCATCTCCTTATGGAGAGATGCAAGCCATGAAACCCAGATTAAAGGTTTTGAAATGTCTTAGAATGGAGGCATATTTGGCAAGTTATATTCCTATGGGTTAGCAGAAAATGTTGGCAGTTCAGTTCACACTAAGTTTTGTTCTAAGTTTCTGGTTCAAATACATCTGAAACTCACAACACAAGTCAGTCAAAATGATGGAGTTTTCCATGGGTTCTGTCTGAAACCACAAATCTTTTTTATGAAAGAGAGGGGCAAATCTTAGCTCTGATTTGTCCAAAACTGTTACAGACTCTTCTGGGAACCTGGGTTTTATTTGGGTTTGTAAGGAAATCCATTCCTGGTTCCCTGAGAAATATTCTTACAACTGTAGGCTTTGTCCTGGCTTCGTGGATGTCAATGGGAATTCTGCCAATGACTTCTGTGGAGCTAAGATTTCACCCCAAAGTTCCCGTTCTTTGCATTACTCAATGAGACAAATTCTGAGGGCTTTACGCAGTTATTACTACTGCCTCACTTTGGACAAAACATGTATTGACTTTGAAACTAATTTTCAGAAGCTCAGGATTTGACTGAATATTTAGTTCTCTTCACCCTTAACTTTGTTTGCTACTGAGAAAGCATCAGTTATCAAAGGTACTTTGACTTTGCCAACTGAAATTTATTTGAAGAAGGGTAGGTTGCCAAAGGCATATAATTCAGTGCATAGGCACTGACTTTTATTTTTGCTGGGGGGCCTGGGGGGAGGCTTAAGATGATGGATATGTGTAAAGTTATATGCATTTCAGGTGACAACCCTCTTCCTGAGGGGGGCCTGAGCCTTCGGGCCTCCATGTGCTCTGCACCCATGATTTAATGTATTCATTCTTTCAATCATATAATGTTTTGTGCTTCAGTTTCCATTTTGATTGCATGTACTAAACACATTTTCATCTGGACAAAGGGACATATTTTTCAGTGCTTAACAAAGCATTTGTGGATACCTCAAAAATCCATGTGTATAGTATAGCAGCACTCATTGTGCTATCTGTACAGACGGCACATAACATACCTCCTGATTAGAAAAGTATTGTTTTGTTATCTGACCTGCAGCCTGCTGTACTGAGTAGCTGTGGCAAAGCCCTTCTATCTAATCGATCCTTATTTAATAAACAATGTTATCGATGCCTGCGAGGCAGCTGTACAGTGTGTGACTTTGGGACATCAGAACATTCATTGGATTGCGTTAATTGGCACATTCATTCATTCCCTACATGCATGGCAACACTGAGGTTTTTTTGGCCTGGCACACGAGACTAAAACTAAAAATTGAAATTACAAAATCAAACTGTAGTTATCTGTATTCCTTGATGTCTTCCCAGGTGAGCTACTGGGCTTCATGCTAATAACTTCTAAAGCAAGCAAACTTCAGCTAATTATGTGCTAGTTTATTCTCCCTTGCTAAATTTTGGCAGGTTGCTTTTGTAAATTATGAAAAATAAATGTGAAATATGCAGATGTCTTTTTGTTTGAAGCAGATGTTTGGTCCGCCTTGCCAGAATCTAATCAGCTGTTTCCCTTGAGTTTCTGTCTTCCCCCACCCCCAGTATTGTCCAAAAGCTATTTGAAAACATGAAGGGTTGGGGACTGTAGATCACAAACAATAGGACAGTGCTGTTTTGAGCTACCTAACAAAGGTAACAGGGTATATTCAGACCATGATTTCCTTTGGTAGAGACCAAAGCAAATCCTGACAGAGGCTTCTCTTGCACAAAATCCCTTGGGAACTGTGGTAGACTACAACTGCATTATCCCCTACATTTAGGGTGGGTAACAATACTTACAGTAAAGGGGGAGTGTCTGGCATGGCCTGGGCACACTACTATACTGTATCCCTGATAGCAGGCTTGGCAGGCAGTATGGCTGTTGAGCTCCAGCAAGTTTATGAAGCTACTTGTCCCTAGCAGAAACCCCAAAGGATGGTAGCAGAATTCCACCTCCTCACCTGCCATGCCAGGGCAAGTCTCCCTTCTTGTTGCCTATACAGCAATGAGTAAGAAGTGAAGTAAATTAGTTCACAAGGAGCTCCATCGGTAGATTACTACCCAACTAGCTGGCTGAAGTATGTCTAGTATCTTTCTATGACTGGAGTATAGGCAAAGCGGGATGGAAGGTGTAATTCATTTCTTCTCCCCAGTTCTGGTAACTTCATTTTTCTGTGGCCCAATTGTTAACAAGAGTAACTGCATTATCCTCTGACTGTAGTAATTACTGTGGGATGATTATTTGGAAGAAGCAGCAGATCCATGATATATGCTTTTTTAAAAATTTGGTCAGAGTCAATTGCGTTACTTAAGATAATGAACAACGCCCTAATAACAGCAACTTTATTAAGGATTCTTCCTTGCCTGGATCCAGCATACCCCACAGGAGTGTTTCCACCTAAAAAATAATATTACAGTTACAATATGTTATACAGTGTGGAAAGGATCCAGATTTATCATACTAGAATTTAAGTTTTTGCCTTCTCCACATTAAAGCTACAGCAGGCTCAGTAGAAGTTCAGTCATATGACTAGTAATCATTTACTATTACTGTATTTAGCACCTGCATAGCACCTTCTACTTAAGGATATCAAAGTATTCAACAATCAGGAATTAATTTAAATTTCCAGCACTCCTATGAGGTTAGTCTCATTATCTTAACTTTACAGAGAAAGAAAACTGAAATACAGAAATAGGTGAAGTGACTTGTTCAAGAGGAGGTAGGATGCTCTTCATGTTAAAGCACTGTACTGGGATTTGTGAAATCCAGGACTGCTCCTACCTTTGTCACAGGAAGAGTCTTTACTGTAAGTTCCTCTAAATCACCTTTCTAAGGTTCTTCAGGGGAAAAGGGTTAGTACATTCCCCATAAGCTTTTATTTCTTTGATCTTTGTGTCATGCTCTGTCAATTGCTGTGTTCTACTGGACTCTTGTTATGTAACTTGTCCAGTGGCTCCCTGAATTGGTAGCATCTTAAAGTCACTTGCATTCAGTTGGAGTTGGAGTCCAGACACCAAGAACTGTAAGATGATGTGGTCTATGAGCAATTTCTGAATAACCTGTGCTTCAGCAGCAGTGAAGATATTATTTACTGGGGTCCACACCCTGGGATGGCAGTGGCAGCAGCTGCCATTCTTGTCACTCTTCTAAGTGGGTGCCTGGGGCTCATTATGCAACTGTTACTGTTACAGTTGATCAGAAACTCATTTTGGGAGGCACAATGACATGAAAGGACTGTAAATTAAGCTGCTTACAAAAGCTACAGAAGGGGACCTCGATCATGCTGTAACTTTTTGCACTTTACACAAAGCACTTAAAATGATAGTGTCACCAAAACTAACAGGAGTTCAGTGTTTGATGGTGCGGGCTGGGTGCCTCCATGCACCGGCTGAGCCTAGGAGCCTGCTGTGGAAGCCGGCCAGCCCAATCATTGCTGAGCTGTTCCTCCTCCCCTGCCTTCTGGCTGGCTAGAAAGAGCTGGCAGAGATTCATTCCCCTGTGTGTGTGTGGCGGGGGGGTGGCAATGTGAGGCCAGCTTGGAGACTGTGCTCCCTCCTTGTCAGTGCCATTGGGCACCCGGGACCCTCTCCTGCCATGGTGGGCCCTGCTTGGACACCACCACCCCCAACTGCTGCCCAGCTGCTCCCCCTACCCCAGCTGCTGTTGGCTGCACAGGGACTTTGCCTCCTCCCTGTGGCAGACCAGGGACATGACATACAATCTGCATAGGGAACTGTATACAAGTTCCTTAAACCGCTCTAATTTAGAGTGCATTCATTTACCACCTGATTTAACAAGGGTTACATTTTCACATAATCAACCATTTTAAAACCATTCTGCAGCTGTGCACGTGTGTTATGACATAGCTATAGAGTGCTTTTAGGGGCCTGATCATGCAAAAACATGTCATTTCTATGTGTGCCCAGAGAGTTCTTGTTCCAGAGATTCTAGGAACCTAGGACTATAATTATCATATGTGGATAAAAGGATAAATGCTGATAGGGTGAAGACAAGGCAACAATAACAATGGGTGTATTTTTATTACAGTTCTGTTAGGACAGTTGTGGAATTTTCTACAGCACTATTAGAAAAAGAAAAGAGGATAAAAATATAGGAAAATAGAACAGGTCTTGGCAATACTCTTTCAATCCAGAGTTAAAAAGGATACATTTTAGATGTTACCAAAACATTTGTTTAATCTGACTGCTTCATCAACGATTAGTATTTTTAAGAAAATGAAACCTCCAAAGGATGTATGAATATATAGCCCTTTGATTATTCAAAAAAATTGTACAAATCAAAATAAATTTGCCTGAGCAATTTAAAATAATTAACCTTTGACAAACCTCCCTCTCTGGTAATGGAATAGTAACTATATGAATAAAAGATAAGTCGTGACATTCAATGAATTACAATATTCATCCCATAAATTACTAGATAAAATAGCTATATAATCTGCATTTTTATAACACTAAAATGTCCTGAACAGTAGCCCACTGTACCTTTCATGTTCCTTTTAAGTTTAGCAGTCTTGCTTAAGCTTGCTTTATTCTGTGTTTTTATTTCCTTGAGTTATCAATTTTTTTCTAATTTAATTGTCTACTTTCCAAATAATGTGAATTTTTTGGCCTCTGTGGCACAGACCATTCCTGTTTTAAAAGGGGGTCTCTGTTATAGTGGAAATCTATGCTACAAAAGGATTCTCCTGAACTGTAACAATAAGTGCAAATTATGATCGTGGGAATCTCCTGCTATATAACCAAGTACAATGCCAATAAACCAGGGATGTAAACCACATGAGCATATGGACAAAATATGGTCTGAATGGCATGATTATATTTCTCAGACCATAATGAATTCATCCCAAGGTGCAACTGTACATCTGTTGTTATAGTGTTCATGATAGCAAACACTATAGTTAAGGTTGCAGTTTAACGCACGTTATGACCACCTGTTTCCATTCACTAACAACTTTCTTCAAAATTATTCCTTTTGGACTGGCTCTTTACATCAGATCCAAAATGCTAATAACTTTTTCTTTGTTGGAAAATCTGGTCAACTATTTATAGATTAAGCAAGCTGAAAAAAATAACATTTTTCTCCTTAAAATACTGTTTACAAATTTATTTTCTAATAGGTTCATTAAAAAGAGTTGTTTTTAATGGACTGATTCAATTTGCATTGGCTTCAGTGAGCACTGAATTTGTGTTTAAGGGCCCTATTCTTCATCTTGTTTAATTAGTGAAGCAAAGTAGAGAAACCCATTAGAAAGCTTTAATCATTCCAGGTGGACTTCAGTGAGGTGTAATAAGTTTGATACCTCATCCTTTTATTAATCAGCAAATTTATTGGTGATTTAAATCTACTTTAATGCAGGCAAACTTCATCTTCAACCTTTCCAGTATGATCCTAGTTGCATAACTGTCTCAGCCCTATCATGCTTTGAATTTCAATGCTGTGGTTAATATTTGCTATTTTTATTTCCTTTTTTATTCCTTATTTCCCAAATTGAAAGAAAAATCCCCAAATGTAGTGCCTCAAACTATGGTAATGAAAAACAGTTTGCAGATTTAAATCCAAAAAGTCAGGAGGCAAATCCAGGAAGTCAGAAAGCAAATGTTAAGGAAGTTTTCAGTGTGCTATTAACTTGTCCACATGGTATATATTTCGAAGCATTTTCAGTTGCTTATGCATACATATGCTGTGTTTGCAGTGTAAGCAAGCTGACATTATGAGTTGAATATGCCGCCTTTTTATGCTTATATTTGAAACCTTAACTTTGTTTATATAGGTTAGAACATTTACCATATTACTATGTGGTTTCACTAAATAAATCAAAAGTCCTCAAGCAGTTGTGCATATCAGTTGTACATAACTGTTATTGCATTCTTAGGAAAGGCTGGGTGATATCATATAGTGGTGAGTACTTTGGGAACTGCATATTGCAATAAGATTTCCCATTGCTGAATGACTTTTGTAGCATTTTCACCTGTGGGAGAAAAAGGTGTGACCATGAATTTGAATTCTGTTCTGATATTTCTCTGTAACAGACGCCTTTGAAGAATTAGCCGTTCTTCAAAGAATCTGTTAAACCAACTCCCCCTTCTGCCCGTCTCTGGCAGCTGTCCAAGTGTAAGATAAAGATTACATGGCTGTTTCTGAAAAGAGTACCAGCTAACCCCCTGTCATGGTCAATTCTCTTTCAATGGGGCAAATACTGTTCCCAGCACACAGCCTGAATAGCCAGGCTATACTCTGGGGAGATCCACCGAGGTCAGGAAGAAATAAATCCTTCCCCCAGTCTTTCAGGCCTGCAGCAAAGCTGTATTACAGCCATTTCTGTGGCCTCAGGGTTGCCTTAATTTCCACAGCTGCAGTATTCCCCGCCCATCGGAGACTAACCAAAGTATCAACATACTGAAGGATCCTTCACCCCAACAACCTGATCATTCCCATGCCTTAAAGCTCCCTGAATGCTGGGCATGGGCAATGTATGGGGAATTCCCTTTATGCTGGACTTTTGTACTCTTTCAGTACCAATAACATTACCACACTAAGCTTTTATGCATACATCGGTAAGAGCCTTAAGGAGATGAATACCATTATCATTTTATTACAAGGTCTGGCAGCAGGGCAATAGCAGAGTCAGGAATGGAACCAAGGTTTTTTACCAGTGCCCTGACCATCGAGCTACACTGCCTCTGTGATTCAACACCCTAGCAATCAAGGTTGGCTGTGCCCACAGTAGAGGAAGCAAAATTTATACCAGTAATAGATTTAAATGGAACAGCTGTGGGAGAGCTATTGTTGAGTGCATAATGGCTGCTCCATTTGTCTGAACACTGACATCACATTACCATGTGTTAAGCAAGGATAGTAGTCAGAGTAACCGGGTTTAAAACCATTGGAAAGTTTCTAGAAACATTCTTATGTATTGTTGTTCATAATTATCTTTTTTTGTTTGTTTGCAACAGAATCAGATTATTTCCTACCAAGCTATCATTCTCTAAGGCAGGACGGAGGAAGTTGTTGGCAAGATGGGCAGATGGATGGCAGGCTGCCACATGGCCTGAAGCACGCAGTCCACATTTATCTAGACCCAGAGGGCTTAGCATGGCACATTTTAGAGCCTACAGAAGTAAGTCAACTTTCAGTGACTTGTTTTTAATAACCGTCTTTTGCTTCATTTACATGCCCATTATATTTATTGTAGTCCTCTGAAAAGAGGCATCACTGCATTTAGAAAATGATTGCATCAGATTATCATGTTGGCAGAGTTAAGCTGCTGAACTTAATTCTACTCTAAAAATTAGCCTTTTATTTTTTAGAGTGGAAGGGCATGAATATTGCAGCACCAGTGCATTCAAAAATTAGGCAAGGGTATATTTTTCTTTTCTTGATGCCTCTTACTGGCAGTATCAAGAATTATGCAATTGAAATGAAATCAAAGTATAGAAAAGTGTGTTCTTCAAATGTGTTTTGACTTGATAGTATTACAGCCCACTTCATCAGGCACACAATCACAAAATGGACTGTTTTCTTGAACTTGCAGACAGAGTAAATGGCTTACTTCACTAAATAAGGACATTTTTATGTTTTATGTATAGCTATTTCCAAGAGAAGTGTTATTTACATTGATGAATTCATGTGAGGCTATGAAATAAGCCTCTTTTTCTTCCTAGTGGCAATCTTGCATGAATATCCTTGTTTCCTATTAAAATTGGGGGAAAGCAGATGTAGCAAAAATTGGCTCATTCTCCCCCCATTTCACACTACCATTTCATATGTATAGAGGCCAGATAAAAGAAGGCAGTGGGAGAATTTCAGTTTTATTGCAGCAATGCTGTTAAATACAGCTATTATGTCATTTGATTTTTAATTTTCATTTTTGTGCATAAGCTATAGTTTAAAGTCAAAACCTAGCACTGGATCACTCAAGGGACTAGTAATTGGATGCAGAACCTTTCACCTTCAGGTCATTGGTTCAGATTTGTTACAGGTCAGTAGTGCCTGGAAGTTGTTACCATGTGACAGCTGTTCAGTGGCCTTCATGAAATGAGTTGGTGGTCTCAGCTCATTTCCCAGTGAGCAGGTGTCTTCATCACAGATCAAACTTGAAGGCAATAATGCAAAACCTTTGTTGGTTGAAAAGAGTTAGTTTGGGCATAGTACTCAAAGTCATATTTCATAATTTCATGTGGCAATAGTTTACATAAACTCAATAGACTGTATATAAACTCTAGAGTCAATATACAATAAATAGGGGACAAGGATAAATAAATGAGGCTAAATCCTCAGATGATGTAAAGTAAGCATAGCTCCATTACCTTCTCTGGAGCTGTAGTGATTAACACCAGCTGATGATCCCCAGAAAAATTTGCATGTCCAGCCAAAATAATCAAAACCAAACTAAATCAACGGGAAAAAAATCAAATTTGAAAAAAGAGTCAGAATTGGTAATTTAACTATTCATGATTTAAGTGTTACATATATTATAGAGATATTTTAATTAACCAAAGCCCAAAATTATATTCCAAGGGAGTTCAAAGTAAAGTTACAATTTTAAAGTATTCAGGCCTACTAAGGCTGAGAAGTAGATGGTCAGGGTGCTGACTAAAGAGTGACATAAAGTGCTGTTTGACATACTTATGGCACATGTATCTTAATGTCTGTGGTAGCACATTTGATAAACCTGGGTATGAAAGATCTATTATTCCCTGAGTTTCAACTTTGTGCTTTAAGGGCCTCCCTTGTGCTCTTGCCTCAACTCCCCTAGCAGGACACCCATGGAAACAGTTTCAACTGGAGCTAGCAGGTACTTATGGATTCTTTAAAGAGCAGTGACTGTTGCTGCAAAGTCATTACCAGTGAGGTCTCCTAACACAAAGGAACAGTCTGTATTATGCTGCTGATTTATTATGATCAGTACAGTTGTATTATGCAAAATCACCCATACAGGAAGGGTGATTATTAGTTGAGTTACCTCTGGCATCACAATGCCCCCACTTAAAAGTGACCTGAGCTGTTGAACTAGCTCTGCCTCCATAAACATAACAATTAGAGGAAAAGAATAATGAATTGTTTGGTTTAGATGCAGTCTAAGAAAGATGTAATCTTTCTTCCAAGGCAACCTATGCATGCAATTTCAGTGACTTTAAAATATGTGGAAAGTTTGAAGAACTAAAGTTATTCATTATTCATACTATTCAGAAGGAAAAATGGTCTGACAAAGTGCTTGACATTTCTTTATTTTCTAAAATTAACCTTAATTCATGAACTCATATTTACTTGTGAATTCTCAGAAAAAATATTTTGTACCTTTCAAGTAAGTGCTATATATTGGAAGAGGATTCATTGCATGGTTCAGATATAACAAAGGTGTTGAATCATTGTAATAAATTCAAAATCCATCTCATTTTCAACTGTGGAGCCATGATTGACTCCATGATTTTAGCCTTTGAAAATGGAGACAGGTAGGCAGCTTCTTCCTAGTAATTGCTTTCCTCCATAAGTCCTATGTTTCCTTCTCCCCTCCTTCAGCAAATCACTTTTCTGTCAGTGTCTATGCCATACAACAAAGCTCAAAAACAAATGGACAGCAAGGAAAAATGTAGGAAGAAGAGGAGGAGAGACAATGGTAAGATGCCATATTAAGCATTCTTGCCCATTGAACTTTGAGAAGCTGACCTTACAGGGAGAACTCCCAGGTATACATGTGTGCTGAAGTTTATACACTGGCCAAACACTTTTTAAGTGCTGTAGAAAAGGTAGACAAAAGGGTGGCAGAGATGACGACTCCCTTTTCAACTATTATCAGACAATAAAATCAGATGGAAACTGTAAGGAAGCAGGAAAGAATTGCAAAGAATACAAACATCATTGGTTTGGCTAGCTAGGATTATGAAACTGTGTATAAACTAGTTATTAAAGTGTAAAATAATTGTATTAATGCACATGAAGCATGAATGAAAACAATATTTTGCTTAAATCCCAGTGTTCAATTTGCTATGATTCTTTAATTTCATAGTTTCATAGATTTAGGGTTGGAAGGGACCTAGTAGATCTTCTAGCCCGACCCCCCGCCAGGGCGGGAGAACAACAAAAACCCAAAACAAAAACGGGACTCAAATGAGTCCAGCCAGGTAGGCATCCAGCCTCTTCTTAAAGACCCCCAGGGTAGGGGCCAGCACCACTTCCCTTGGAAGTTGGTTCCAGCTCCTAGCCGCCCTAACTGTGAAGTAGTT
>NW_017729022.1:177820342-177828026 GCF_001723915.1 Gavialis gangeticus
GAGGTGAAGAATTGGTTAAAGAGGTCCGCTTTCTCCTCTGACGCAACCACCAGATTGCCCAGCGTATCCTGCAGGGGTCCCACGTTACCCGGCGCCTTCTTCATCCTCCCAATATATTTGAAAAAGGACTTTTTGTTATCCTTAATCTTGGATGCTAATCCGAGCTCTATGTCCGCCGTGCTTCTCACTCCTGATCTGCAGCCCCCTGCTCCCCTCCCAGCCCCAGTGGTGCCCCTCATTCCTGACCTACAGCCCCTACCCCCCAGCACTGCCAGTGTCCTGTAGTCTGGACCTGCAGCCTCTGCCCCCCAGCCATTTCCCAAGCAGCTCCCATGTATACACACACACACACACGATCCCGTGCGGGGAACATGTGACCCCCAACAGCCAGTCACCTTATTCACTGCTCCCAGCCTCCAGCAGCCAGCCTGGGAGAGCAGAAAACCCGAACACTTGCTCTTATTTTAGAAACCCACCCAGACACAGCACAGAGATCCAAAAAAGAGGACATGTCTGGGAAAACCCAGACGTATGGTAACCCTAGCATAGCTAAGTGTACCTTATTTACTCACTCCCCCCCCCGGAAAAGAGAGACAATATGAATGCACTCCTTGAAAAGAAGGGAAAGTAATAATGAGATATAACAGCATGGTTACAGCCATGTAACCATGATGATCTTCCTATGTGATCATCAGGACCAACAACTGGTTAACCAGTCCATTCAATAGTTTTTGTTTTAGAAGCAAGTTTTACTTTGAAGCTGTTATTACACCTACTAAGAGAAATAAACAGTTGTTGAGAGAGTGAAAAATAATCTGAAAAATTCAAATATGAAAAAAGATTAGGAAGAAATTACCTGTGTTAGAACTTCATTAAAGTCATTTATTAGCTTTATAATGCCTAACAGTCTGCTGGCTCTAGGATTTTTCCTGTATGGGAGGGGGAGAAGATAAGGGAGCTGTTTCACTTTCATTTGCATTCTTGATCCCTGCTGCTCTGTTTATAGCATTGATGCTATTCATACAGTCTTTGCAATATTAATTTTTAATTTATGATGCTCATTAGGAGGCACTTAAAACAGAACAATTATCATTTATCTTGATATATTATTTACTAAGACTTGCTGTCATGGTTAGGGACCTGTGATTAGTGGGAGGGGAATAGAAAACAACTCCAAAAGGTGCTAGGCTGAAGGGATTGGGGCTTGGAAAGCAGTTGTCATAACCAAAGGTCTGAAGTTCTGATGTCTAAGCGAAAGACTAGAAGTATCTAATCAAAACTCAGGAGGAACCTTCCAAGATGAGCCTGGAACAGTACTTAATGAACCTGCAGGATAATATTAATGAAACTCACTCTTAAACTACCAGCTCATCAATTATTCATCCAGCTGTAGTCCTGATACTTTTCTGTCTTCCTTTTTTGTCTCAACATCATGACTTTTTTTTTACCCTCATTTTCCTTTTGTGGTTTTGCTAACATGTTCTCCTTGTAGCATTTCCTCCCTGGGAAATTTAGTTTCTCAAAGCATCTAAACAGGTATTCATAGCAACAAGATTTGAAATCTGTAGAGTCTACTCTTTGTGAGACACTTAGCCAAGTGCCCTGGATTATAAAGATATCATAAACCAAATGAATGGTACGTCAGCCCAGCTAATCTTACTTGTTAAAAACAGCCATACTGAAAGTTTGGATTGTCTGCATGTTTCTTATTTAGCCCATGAAATCTAGCTAGTAGTAATTAACCTGTTTAAAGTTCTGTAATGCCAAACAAAATTTCCAGTTAAAAATATCTACTAGGAAAACAGCAGCACCAACTGGGCCTGCTGTTATGATGATATTTTCTAAAGTAAAATATGCCTGCACATATTGAAGTATTAAATATTGTCTGTTCACTGTGGAACTGGACAAGGCTACTGTAAATTTTTCCCAAGGATCTGGAGGTACTAGATATAAAGATCATCTTTTACTTCACAAAAGAGGCCTTGTCTCTGATAAAAGACTTTTGTCTCACCTAATGATAATTTTGAGTTTCAGAAGTGAAGAGCTTTGACTTTCATATGTCTTTTCCTATATGACAGGATGGGGATACTTTGATGTTTGAGCACTCCGTGACGGTGGGTCTAAATCATAATCTTACTGTTTATTTAGTGTAGCTCGTTTAAAATTCCGTGGCGGTTTTTTTTTTATATTACCTACCTGGCATTAATAATTTCTTGGTTTTGTTTTGACCTTGTAACCTGGTCTCCAGTGATTTGGCTTTAAATTGTTGGCGAATCATTGCATTGTGATCCAGACCAATGCTTCCAAACACCTTTGGTGAGTCGTGCCTGGGCTTCTTACCTGAAAACCCTGTTAGGGTGACTAGTCCAGCTAGACATGGCCTCTGATGAAGTGAACTTGGGTTCATGAAAGCTCGTGCTCTTTATATATATCGTATTTAGTTAGTTTATAAAGATGCGTATTTATTCTGTCTTCTGACTGATTTAAGACTAACACAGCTAACTACCTCTCACAAGTCTGGCTAGAAGACATTGCGTTTCCAAAATGAGAATATTTAGGAATCAATGGGTCCCCAGTTCAATAGTTTTAATAAGTTTCTTCCTTTTGTTCACTTTCTTAGGGAATTTGTAAACACCTATTTACAGTTGTATTTACAGACACAGAAGAAAAAAGACCCATCATAGAAGTATTCGAGAGTTGACACAATAGACTATAATGAATCTTTCAAAGTAGTGGAGCAGAAACAATGCACAATACCTCAACTAGCATTTACAGTTTGTAGCACTTTTCCTTGCTAAGCCACTTTACAAACATTAACTGATTGATCTTCTGCAGCACCCCTGTGAGCAAGGTATGTAAGCATTGTTAGCCTCTTTGTTATTTTGTACCAGAACTTCATTAGGAACTGGAATGTAAATGCAAAAAGCATGGGAGGAATCTTTCAGAACACAAATCATTTGCTTAAATTATTTTACACCCTGTAGTAGATTTAGATCCTCTTGTATAGAAAATATTGCTTAATGGGAGCACTCCCCCTCCCCCATGAACAACTATACAGAACCCCCCCGCCCTGCAGTAAATAGTAGCCTGTAACTATTATAATCAAATCCAATCATTTGTTTGATAAACTTTTTCTTTGTCAGCTGAGAAACACATTAACAAACAGATTTTCTCCTATTATTTCAATGATTTTAGGTAGAATTTTGAAAAGCACCTCTGTGACTTAAAAGAAAATTCTTTTCAAAAGGAACCTGAGCACCTACAGACTGAAATCCCATTGACTTTCTGTAGAATTTTGACTCCTAAATTCCTAAGTGACTCCCAAAAATGTGACTTGGACTCCTAAGTCCTTTAGGCACTTTTAATATTAACCTTAATTGATGCTAATATAATAATTGTCATGTTATTTACGATTTCCTCCATCACTTAGCAAAACATTTTTTAATTAGTTCTTGCATTATCCAACCAACTCCACCTTTGCTACTCCTGTAATCTAATGATGGAGTCACAATTTAGCATAAACCTTTTTAGAAGATAGGTAATCAACTTAACCAAGTTGATTACACAGGCAGCTGTTCAGCAGTCTTATGATATAAAAAAATAAGTCTCTTATTTGCAGGCATAGAATAGGTTAAATCCACAGAGCCTCTAATCTTTGATCCACAAATATCAAAATGTTTACTGTATTATTTTAAATAACTATGACTATCATATCCCTTTTAAATTATAAACAATGAGAACTGAGCAAGATTGCTTGGAATAAAATATCCTGTCTTTTCAGTTTCTCTGTGATCTTCAGTTTACTTAGTTCTTAGCTGGTAAATTGTATACTAGTCATTCTCTGATGGCGTTCATCTACTGATATTGATGGTTAACAAATTGCTAACATTTCTAACATGATTGCTATAAACACATAGTTTTATTCTCGCATTTCATATAATACATAGCAACAAGCTGAGATTAATAGACACAGCCCTTCTATGCATTGGCTATGCCTACAGTTTGTCATTTCAGCAGCAATATCATGGCTTAAAACACAATCCCATTTCCCCAAAGCTTTCTTCTTGACAACATTCAGTTTTCAGTGAAGCTTGTAAGAGGGAAATTCAGTAGTGTATTTTGTGGAGTAGCATGGCATGGAACTTTTAATGCTAGCCCTTTATAATCTTTGTAAGGTCATCTAACTTTTCTGATTTTTGCCTAGGGATAACTTTTCCTTTATTTTAACATATTTCCTTTTGTCTGGTTGGCCAGTAATTGACTTTGTCCTTTTTTCATTTATTTCCCTGCCTCCTGGTTGTAGCATCTTCTCCCTGGAGTCTCAGGTTAGAAGTTTTCCCTTTTGTGAAACCATGACAGGTGCCTAATTGAATGATGAATGTCCCTTTATTACTCTGTAATTGAACTGCCAGCTTTTTGATTGGTTTGTAGAGATGCTCCACTCCTCATCAAGCACTGCAGGGGGCTTAGTGGCTGGCAGCCTGGGCCTACACTCCATCTGTCTAATCACATCTATCCCCCACTTGTTTTTTTGTGGGGAGGGAGTTTTGGGGGAGGAAAGTCATAATAAATTATGCTAATTCAGCGTTGTTCTGACAATGAGAATTTCATATTGTTACGTGCATCTTGGTGGTAAATGCTAGAAGACGTTTTGTCGTCATGGCTGCCTGGCCTGACAGGCCCTCGATGAAGATTAATGGCCCTCACCTGAGTGACAGAGCAGGGGATTGTGGGGCAGAGAGGGTCATTCATCATACTCTGACAGGTGTCATTCAATCCGACAGCAACTCCACTATCGCCTGGCTAGCGGTTCCATTTTTCTGCCAGTTAAGCAAGGAGTTTAATAACATCCCCAGAATTAAAACTCATTCTTTGTAGCAGGTCTGACAGCTGAAAATAAGAAAATCAATTCTTCACATGTTATAGCCCAGTTAACTGACTAGGGCTTTGACTTTAATTTAGTCTTTGGGCTGAATTTCAAGTAGGGTGCTTTTGTAAGACATCATCTATTAAAATTTACCAATAGCGGTAACTTCACTGTTATTATTGCTGGTGGATTAAAAATGCAGCCTTTAATGCTAGGTGTCATTTTTGTTTGGTGTGAGCTCATGCACAAAGCTCTAGAGTTTGGGATATTCTACTTCATCCTCATTAGTGATGTTTACAGCTTCCCTCTTCATTAATATTGATCCCCTAAACTACAGAGAAAAACAAGACAGACACTAATTTGAACCATTTTGTATCATTAAACCGCTTGGACTTCTTGCTTTCAGCCAGTCCAGCATGCTGAGTAAAATATTTCAGAAATAAAAAAGGCAGCTAGAGCTTTGGCTTCCTTTGGTTTGGTTCCATGTCTTTTTGGAAGGAAAAAAGTATTGAGCTCATGAAGAAATCCTGAACTGTTGGTGGTACTATGCACTGTAGAGGTTATCTTTAAAATTATCTGATGCATATGTGCTTGATGATGCCACCTAAGGCTGGATCCAGACATGCAGGCACATGCAGTTTGTGGCACCACAGGCTTCTTTGCGGCACCACAAACTGCATGCCTGGCATGTTAAAACATGCCCCATGCTGCAAATTTACAGTGCACAGGCAAAATTTTCTCTGGGAAATCATGGTAGCAGAACCCCCCCACCTCCCCAAGAAAAAAAGCAGTGTAGCACATACCAAAGGGGTGTGAACCATCAAACACAGAGGCTCGGTTCTCCCAGGAGACACTGGCTCCTCTAGTTGCACCCTGGCTCCTCCAGCATGCCAGTAGCTGGGAGGAGTGGAGAAATGGCAGTTTCCCCAAAGCTGAGCATTTTGCTTTCCACCAAAGCCTACGTGCAGGGGTGTGTGCAGTGGCAAAAAGTAGCAGCACAAATTGTATCACCTGTACGTGGGGATGCACCTTAAAGGCTGGCAAATTTGGGAGCAGAATTGGAAATGGCTGCTGAGAAAGTGGTTCTGATATCCTGTATTATATAGTTGGCTTAACTTTTCTGGTAAAGATAGAGAAGTATTGATGCCATTTTACAAGACATTGCTGAAATCTCATTTACAATGTAGCGTAGTTCAGGACATCTGTGCCCAGAAAGTTGAATTTAAACTGGAACAGGTGCATGGAAGGGCTAATAAGATGATCAGGGAAACAGAGAGGTCGTCTTGGAGAGAAGGTTAAGGCCATGCCTGGGTTGCACATTTTTTATGCCTGGGTAAGATATTCTCAAATATACAATAGTATTCTGGATGGACTTTCTCTGGAACAGAAAGCTACATATCTGCATCTTTGTGTTGTTGTGGACAGACAGATTAATAGGCAGAGGTGAACTAATTAGGACTGCCTCTCAGAAGTGTTTTTAACCTGTTGTTGGGCTGCATGAAGACAGCTATACTAATTCAGAAGATAGTCCATGCCCATCCCAAGCAGTGCCTTCCATGTTGAGAATATCGCTGGCAGGCACTGTAGGCTTGCAGTCTAAACATGACTTTAAAAAGTTAATCTCATTTAGCCTAGCAAACTGAAGGCTGAAGTGGGATATGATTGCTATGTATTAATACATGTTGGGGAACTAAACATGCAGGAAAACCACTATTTAAACTAAAGGCAACATAGGCAAAAGAACGCATGATTATGAAGCTGCACAGTTGGAAAAGGGCAAATAAAGTGCCCATCTTTAAGAAAGGGAAGAAGGAGGATCTAGGGAACTACAGACCAATCAGCCTCATGTCAATCGCTGGAAAAATCATGGAGCAGATCCTCAAGGATCCGTTTAGAAGTTGGTGATCAGGGACAGTCCGCATACATTTACCAAGGGCAAGTCATGACTGACCAACCTGATTGCTTTCTATGATGAGAAGACAGGCTCTGTGCATGTGGGGACACCAGTGGTTGTGATGTACCTTGACTTCGGCAAGGCTTTTGATATGGTCTCCCACAACATTCTCAAAAAGAAGCTAAGGATGTATAGGTTGGATGAATATCCTGTAAGGTGGATAGAAAACTGACAGGTTCATTGGGCTTAGAGGGTGATATTCAGTGGCTTGATGGCTACTTGGCAGCTGGTATCAAATTGAGTGCCCCAGGGGTCAGTGCTGGGGCTGGTTTTGTTCAATATTTTTATCAATGACCTGGAAGATCTAATAGAGTGCAAGTTTGTAGATGACACCAAGTTGGGGGCGAGGGGGGGGTAAGTAGATATGCAAGAGAGTAGGGCTATGATTCAGAGAGACCTAGGCAAATTAGAGTATTGGACCAAACAAAAAACTCACGAGGTTCAATAAGGACAAGTAAAAAGTCCTATATTTAGGACAGAACAATCACATTCACAGCTACAGGCTGGGGACCAACTGGCTAAGCAGCAGCTCTGCAGAAAAGGACCTGGAGTTTAGAGAGCAGTAAGCTGAATATGAACCAACAGTGTGCCCTTGTTGAGAAGAAAGCTAATGGCATACTGGGCTTCATTAGTAGGAGCATTGTCAGCAGACCATGGAAAAGTGATTCATCCCCTTTGTTTGGCACTGGTAAGGCCATGTCTGGAGTACTGTGTCCAGTTTTGGATCCCCACTACACAAAGGATGTAGACAAGCTGGAGAGAGTCCAGTGGAGGGCAACAGAAATGGTTAGGGGGTTGAGGCATATGGCTTCTGAGGAGAGGCTGAAGCAACTGGGTTTATTTAGTCTAGAGAAGAGAAAACT
>NW_017729022.1:177833026-177833517 GCF_001723915.1 Gavialis gangeticus
ATCCCCACTACACAAAGGATGTAGACAAGCTGGAGAGAGTCCAGTGGAGGGCAACAGAAATGGTTAGGGGGTTGAGGCATATGGCTTCTGAGGAGAGGCTGAAGCAACTGGGTTTATTTAGTCTAGAGAAGAGAAAACTGAGAGGGTATTAAATAGAAGTGTTCAATTACCTGAAGGGTGGTTCCAAAGAGGATGGAACTAAATTGTCCTCAGTAGTGGTAGATAACAGAACAGACTTGTCATAGAAGTATGGAAGTCATTAGGCCTGTGCGATTAGGGAAGTATTTGATTCAGATTCAGCCACTTCTGAGCACAGTGATTCAATTCAGAGATTTGGATCACTGTCCTGAATCAATTTAGCTGAATCGGCTTCAGAAGATTCAGCGGTGATTCAGATCAGTTAGTGAAAAGCAGGCATAGCTGCAGGGCTATTTTTTTCCTTTTTTAAAGTGCTGGGAGGCTGGGTTGGGTGGGGGGGCACCAGGGGTGGG
>NW_017729022.1:177833634-177834393 GCF_001723915.1 Gavialis gangeticus
TGTTTTGTTTGTTTTTCTAAAGTGCCAAGAGGCTGGCCCAGGTGGGGGACAGGGCTGGGCAGGGCAGCCATGGGGTCATGGCAACAGGTGCCTCTTGAGTTAGGGGGAGCACTTGCCCCCCCAGTGGCCAGTCATTGACTGGGGGCGATCCCCCCGCAGCTGATCACACCGACTGGGTGAGGGAGTGGTCTCTGCACCCGATCCTGATAGCCAGGGGCACCGGTTCCCTGTGGCCAATCCCGCTGACCCACAAGTGGCAGCGGTGAGCCATTGGCACTTCTGGGTACACTGCTGACACTTTCAGGACAGTGCTGGCTCTTCCAGGTGAGTCCCCACTACCCGGCCGGTGCTCTCATGGGGGGTGGTGAGGCACCAGCGCTCTTGCCTGCCCCCCTGCCTGGGAACGCCGGCTCACAGGGATGCACCAGCACTGTTAGGGGATGCACCAGCACTGTTAGGGGGTGCACGTGCACCTCTGTGCACCCGCTACATGTCACCACTGCATGGGGGCTTCTCCCGCAGCTCCTCCGGCTATGCCTGCCTTGGGGGCTCTGTCCTGCTGTTGCTTGCCCAGCCGGTGCGGCGGTGGGGGGTGGGCATGATGCAGGCACAGCTCACTCCTGGCAGCAGTAGGGCAGAGCCCCCACTCCCAGCGCTACCATGCCCACATCCTGCGTTTCCCTTCTCCCCTCCCTGAGTAACATGCCCTCTGCTCTGCCTAGGCAGCTTGTCCCAGCCCCAATCCCTCCCTCCCCCACA
>NW_017729022.1:177834668-177837191 GCF_001723915.1 Gavialis gangeticus
CCCAACGGGCTTACCAGCTGGAGGCAGCTGTCAGCTGCCTGTTTAGTCAATGGGCACATTTCCGAATTGGCCGAATCTTTTCTGAATCAATCTGGATGCTTCAAATTGATTCGGAGCTTTAACTTGGTCTCCCAGTTTGATTTGGATTTGGAGATTTGGTCCCCGTATTGGACCTAATCCCCTCCAAATCAAATCAGCTACTGAAGCTTCGCACTGCCCTAGAAGTCATGCACCTAACTAGCTTTTATATGGAGCTTGATAGCTTTATGTCAGTGACTATAAGACATACATACATATAATAGTGAGGAAAAGACTTGATGACCCAAGAAATCCCTTGTAATCATATGCCATGTTTCCTTATATAGCAACTATACATTTCTCCATCTCTGTGCTAACTGAAGAATAGTGAAGCAAATTGCTAAATAAAAGCCATATTCAGAAACTCTTATCCACATTAAATAGAACCTTATTTTTCCTGAATGATTTTAGTGGGGCTGTTTGTGAAGAAACATACTTTTCAATGTAAGTAGGAATAACATCCCTAATGTGCATTAAGGAAAATAAAATTGCACAGAATATATTTTATATTATCAATTTTCTACATTCAGATTCTTGCCCAACATATGACAGCTAAATATTGTTTCTTATTGTTCATTCTCACTAGATTGTGTCACATTAGAGGGAACAGTTTGTCCCTTTTTGTTATTAGGTGTCTTTGTACATCATCATGGATATCTTTATTATGATTATTAATGGCTCACTTTCAAATTAGTATTAGTTTACAGAAGCACACTGAGTCCATAGATATATTAAGAAAAAGCAACCTGGTTGTACAAGCTGATGGAAAATTCAATTGTTTAATTATTTGGCTTTAGAACAAAGAATTAGTATTATTGATATGGTATTTTTTAAAGAGGAAGAAGTAACATTTACCACTCATTCTGTTCTAGGAACATAGAATTGTTATGACCAAATATAATATCCCAATGATAGTGCTCTAAACCCATGCGGGTGCAGAGAATAAAGAACAGTGTCCTGTTATTCATTATATTTTTGGTAGCTCAAGTTAATTAATCTTTTCTTTCTGTTGCTGAAAGCATTTTACCCTTTCAGAAGAAGTTTTAATTATTTTTAATGCTTAATCTAAAATGAAATTGTGTCTGTGCCTACATTTGTACATGCACATGTCCCCACACACACTTTCAGAAATACACACTTGCTGTGGGGCCTCAGTATCACAAAATCAGAAAAATAGGGCTGGAAGGCACCTCAGAAGGTCACCTAGTCCAACCCCATGGTCAAGGTAGGATTATCCCCATCTAAACCCATTCCAGAAAACTATTTGTGTAACCGGATCTTCAAAACCTCCAAGAATGGAAACTCCACAACTCTCTAATCTGTTCCAATATTTAATCTCCTTCACAAATAGAAAGATCTTCTTAGTATCCAACCTAAATTTCTCTTGGTGTGATTTAAGACCATTACTTCTTATTTTTTTCCTGCAGCCACAGAAAATAGTCTATCATCAGTCTCCTTGTAACTATCCTTGAGGTATTTGAAGACTGTTACCAAACACCCATCAGCTTTCTCTTCTCCCAGTTCTTCCGACTAAATAATCCCAGTTCTTCCAACCTTTCCTTGTTAATCATATTAACTAGACCTCAATTCATGTTTCCTGCCCTCTTTTGGACTCTTTCCAATTTGCCCACATCTTTCCTGAGATGTTTCTTACCACAGAAACATTTTACACGTAAGTACACATTATAATAATTAGTAGCATATAATTTTAGTAGCATATTGTTATTTGTAGCAATATAGCAACATGTTATAATATTGTATATTCATGTAAAGAGTGGAAACATGCATTGGTCAAGAATAAGATATAAATGAATGTTGTAGACCAGTATTTCTTATGAAAGTGAAACAGTTCTCAAAATACTTAAACATTTTAGAGTAGTTTTCAAATCTGGTTGGCTCCTCTGTTGCACATCCAGTATTTGCTAAATTGACCGTTTTATGTTTTATTCATAATATTTTGGTTATTTAGCTGTTCATTTCCCAAAATAATACTTATTTTTAATTTTGAACATATATAAACCTATCATGAAATATACTTGACAGGAACATATTAAAAGAAAATAGAGAAATGAATGGAAATTTATATATACAGTTAGAATAATTAATAGTTTAGTCCCATTTTGGAAGAGTCTGAGTCAGTAGGGTTTTTTTAAACATAATTTTTTATCAGAACCAGGTTATCCAGAAAGAAGTCTCTAAAGAAACCACCATTAACTAACTGTAAACCAAGAGAAAAATACCCCGTAAAAACTTTAATCACATTTTGCAAGGAAATATGATTAAAAGAACTTCAACTCCTCACTGGTACAAATGTGTCATGTTAAATTATTTTCATTTTCTGTTGTGTGTGGCTAGAGCTAGGGTTTTGATTAGGCTGTGTGTGTGTGTGTGTGTGTGTATGTATTCAGAGTTGGGTTTTGATTAGGCTGTGTGTGTGTGTGTGTG
>NW_017729022.1:177837264-177840696 GCF_001723915.1 Gavialis gangeticus
TGTGTGTGTGTGTGTGTGTGTGTGTGTGTGTGTGTGTGTGTGTGTGTTCAGAGTTGCTCCATCAAGCTTATAACCACAACAGATATGAATTAGGCAGCTTTTTCAGTTTTTAAATTATTTTTAAGTGATTTCTAATAGTTTTTTCAAAACCATTATGAATTTAGGCTCATCACACATCTTCTGGCTCTCATCTTTTTTTGATATTATTACATTCTATTCTGATGGCAAGCAGTTACTCTGATGATTAACTTACTATTATATTGATGCAATTTATTTTTTCTACAGTTAATAATTTGTTAGGATTTTGTTATAGACTTTTATGGAACCCCATCTAGAACCTAAACTGATAATTTTTGTGACCACTGAAATGCTTTCTCAAAGAAGCAATTTTTAAAAACAGGGCTTTTAGACAGAAACAGCTGGAAGATGTACCATTTCATTACTAAAAAGTAGAACAAGTACCAGGAACCAATTTGTTACCTTGAGTTTGGTGGATCTAAGAAGTTAGATGGCAGCTAACTCTTTTGAGCTCAGGTGCCCTATATAACTATCACTTGGAGAAAGGTTTTGATACGATGAGCAGAGAGATGTGGAAAAAACACTACTGGGGTCTTTGGACTTGCTGGGTTTTATTATTCCAAAACATTTAAAAGTAAAATTGGCTTTTTTTGCTTAAAAGAATTAGCATAAAGCGATGAGTCATAACATTTGCAGGCACTATTGGGACAGAAAACTTCCAATTTAAAAAGTATTACTACTGGAAATCTGCTAGGCAGATGACCTTCACATATAAGTCAGGAGAGTTTTGTAGTAGTGCACAGAAAGGCCTCCTTTGCATTTGTAATTACCTCAGCATTTCAGGGGTGACTCAGAATAGTGTGAGAGGGAAAACGAGATTGAATCTCAGGCATTAACTATTCCCTGTATCTGGATGAAAGTGAGAAATTGGAGGACTTGAAGCAGTTCAGGCTTTGGAGAACAAAATATATTGTACAATATGTAAGCTTTAATGAAATTACTAAATTAACAGGCATTATTCTGGAAACTGATAAATTTGCCATGTTCTTTTATGAAATTCAAAATCAATAGAATTCTTGTGAAAATAAGTAGTACATTTTTAACTTGAGGAATAATTAACCATTGGGACAGATCACAAAGGTATGTTTTAAGTTCTTCAGTACTGGGAATCGCTAATCAAAATTGAATGTCTATCTAAAAGAAGTTCAGCTACAAAATACTGAGCTAAATTCAGAAGTCACTGGGTGAAACTCCGTGCCCTCCCTGTACTATGCAGGAGGTCAAACAAGATGATCTGATCATCCCCTTTAACTTTACAGTCTCTTAATCTATGAACCAGTGGCCAAAGAAACCGATAACAACACAGTATCTGTAAAGAAATTAAAAGGAAAAAGTACTCTCAAAAGAGCTTCTACAAAGCTTATTGAATGGATTCTAATGAGCAACTACTTAAAATGCCAATCATGGGTTATCCTGACTTTTCACAGACATGCATAAGCATATAGAAAGTATGGTACTATGTTATATCAATGTCAGCATAGAAAACATTGGCAAACAGTTTTGGTTCAAGGACACCAATATATCCTGTCTCCTGAATAAAAAGGAATATCTTAGTTCCATTCCAAATAATCAGGCATGAAGGCCTTGATACTGACCTTCTGAAATAAGTCTAATGATTATCTAATGACTATCTATACTGTATTATACACCCTAGAAGTGATCATGACCTTATGTTTTAACATCTTCAAAGTTAAATTTCTAAATTTAGCTGAATTGGCTAATTTTAATTTTACCAATTGGTACTGGTCACTGTATCACCTATTCTGTAAGTGAACATCTATCAGAAAGACTTTCATTTTCTATTTAAGAGTAATATATAGCATCACAGATGCTGTTAGATACAGGGGAATTCATGAAAGAGTGCACTGGAGAGTACCACAAGATAGATGTAATAAGTATAGTTATTGCAGCAGTGAAAGCATAGCTTAGAGGGGGTTTACATAGGCAATGATGATTGCAGTAGACTCAATTATTGTAGAAGATTTGATAGGGATCACTAGACCAATTAGTAGAATGGACCTGAGGAACACACGACACAGGGGCTTGGTAATAAGCAAAGTGCTTCAGAGCAGAAGCCAAATGAAAATTAAAAGGCTGTGGTCCAAAATTTCTCTTCTTGAGAACATGGGACAACCTTTAGATGAATGATTATGGTACTTATCACAGGGAACACTAGGTCAAAATGCCCATTAATGTTGTTAAAGAAATTTCATGAACAGAGAGCCACCTAAAGGAAAAAAGTTATTTATCCAAAGAGAAAAACACTTGTCTAATATATCCATATATAGATAAACACAAAGAACATTGTAGTTCAATTATATACTCCTGCATGCAGTAAGAAAAAAAATGAAATGCTCAGTGTGTGTGTCCCTGGAACATAGCACCCATATATCCATTTGAGATAGGATATATAAATTAGATGGACAATGGGACTTAGAAAGGAACCTAGGACTATATCCTAGCAATAACTTGCTGTGTTGCTCAGTTTGCTCAAGCATGTGACCTGGCGGACAGTTTTGGAAACCTTGTAGTCAGGCCACGTTCTGGATTTAAAAAAAAGTTTTAGGAAGAAATCTAATATTTGATAAAATATATGGATAATGAAGTGATGTAACAGTGAAGAAGACACTCATCTTTTTTTAAAGTGGTGATTCCAGATCAGGAACTTGCAATATTAGTAACAGAACAAAGATAAGAAGGAGACCAGTAAACTACCCAGTTCAGGTATTGGCAACTTATAGCCTTATAGGGCACGTCCATGCATGCAAGCACATGCGCTTGCAGCAGCTCAAATAGAAGAGGTGCAAATTTGAGCCAGGGCTTTTTGCTTCAGCACACGTGCTCGGACATGCACTTTGTTGTGGAGCAAATTGTGCTGCTTGGGGCACAATAACCCTGTTGGCTCCTCCCGGATCTTCAGGCAGGGGGAGCTAGAGCCCGGGACCAGCACCTGTCCTGGCCCCAGCAGTATAAAAAGCTGCCCTGACAAGTAGCTCAGGGCTACTCGCTCTCAGGAGCTTCTGGGGCCCAGCCAACTGGTACCTGGGGACACTAGCCCTTGTGTTAGCTGGACTGCTGAAGCAGCCCTGAGAGTTCCCTGTATCCTCTACACACTGCAGCAGTCTGGCAGTGGGGGCTGCTGCCTGGCTGTGACCTGTCACCTGCCAGACTCAGATGGGGACTCCAGAGGCAGTAGAGCCCCTCTGGGCCAGCTGCCAGTGGACTGCGGTTGCAGGGTTGGACTTTGGGTGGCACTACTGCCATTTGTGCCCCCTGCCCGGCCATCTGGGCAGCTATCACCCAGAAGATGTTCTGGGTGTGGTGGTCTGCTTTGAACTGTCAAAGCATGTTCTC
>NW_017729022.1:177841111-177844384 GCF_001723915.1 Gavialis gangeticus
CCCAATTGCTGCCCCACCTGGCCCCATCCCCCACCAGTTGCTGCAGCCCCCTCAGTGGCTGCCCCACCCAGCCTCACGCCCTCCCACTCCCCCAGATCCCCCCAATGGGTGCCCCACCTATCCTCACCCCCCCAACTTGCACCCCCAGGTCCCCATGGCTACCCGTACAACCCCAGGCACCATCACTTAAAAAAAAACAAAACAGAAAAAAATGGAAAAAAAAGCCTCTGCTTACCTTAGAAGTAGGGGGGGGGGGCTCCAGGGCCTCCTGGCAGAGCCCCCTGGGCAGCACAGGACAGCAGAGGGACAGGAGGGCCCAGGCTGGGGCCGCTGGGGTTGTCACCCTGCCCTGCACTGTGTGGGTGAGGCTCAAGGGCACTGCAGTGGGGGCAGGTATCTGCAGCAAGGGTGAGTGCAGGTCGCTGTTTGCTAGGGGAGGTAGCAATAGCAGGTCTCAGGCTCAGGCCTATGTGATCAAAAGGCTGCTGACCCTTGACCTAACCAAACAGACAACACTGCCATGCTACTATTATATCACATCCATAATGACTGTCAGCAGGTATCCAGTGCCTTACAGAAATCTAAGTCTATTATATCAGTGCAGTTATCTTTATCAAACAAACTTGCAATTTCATTAGAGATATTGTTTGGTTGTAAGGTCTGTTTTCAATGAAAGCTATGTTGACTATGCCACCATCCTTTAATTCTTTACTGACTGCATCCAACCTTTGCAAGACTTTTCTCAAGACTGATGTGAGACTCCGCACCCCCACCATCCAAAGAGTTACTTGAGTCTTTCTATTCACTGCTTCTGAATTCTAATACAATATTTAAAATCTTTTATAATCACACATTGAATAGAGAGTATATCTGAATGCATTGTTCTGCTTTCCAAATACAAAGTAGAAATAGATATGAAATCAATTTGCTTTTTCCATCCTTACTTAGTTTTGGACCTATATTATTAATAGGATTTTGTTTGTTCTGGAGAAATTTAAACAATTCTTTATATTGTCCTTAACTCCACTTACCATAGATTTTCTATTGATACCTTTAGCTTCTCTTTTCAAATGTTTCTGTTTCCAAACTGGTGAACTCATGACTGTAACAGAGCACAAGGTATTCTCTGTTACTCACAGGGGCATGAACAGCAGCAAAGTAGCCCACAGCTGGTCACAATCCCAATCAGGCACAGTTGCCTGACTGGGAACAGGGCCCAGCTGTTCCCTGGAAGTACAGGTCTCTGGGCAGCAAGGCTAGCAGTCTGCTGCTGGCAGCCAAGAGAACACCATGCGGCTGGAGCTTCTGCTCTTGATATCTTGGAGGTAAGGACAGGAGCTATGCGGGTGGCTGGAGGCTCCTGGTTCTGGGGCATGACCTAAAACTACACACTGCTGGGGCTGGTTGGTGTGCTGGGACTGCTGGCTGTAGGCCCGTCTTCAGGAAATGCCACACCTGTGGCTTCCCCAGTGAAGGGCAAATATGGGGTACCAGAAAGCCTCAGCCGCCGCTGCCTTCCAGGTGAGCGTGGAGGGGAAAGGCTAGGGGAGCACACCCCGAAGAACAAAGCAAGGTCCCCAGACTCACTGCACCCTGAGGTGGGGTCCTGGCCAGGTGAAGGGGCCAGAGACAGCCCAGGTTCACAGTGAGCACTGAGGCCTGCTAAGGGAGCCAGGAGTGAGGCTCTAGGGGGGTGGGGCCCTGACCCTACAGGGAGCTATGCATGAAGCCCCTAGGGCAAGGGGATAAGGGGATTGCACCCCAGTGTGGGGCAGGGGATGAGGCCCCAGTGTAGGGGCATAAGGGGACCAAAACTGTTTCGAGTCAGGCTCGGAGCCCAAAGGAAAGGTAGGGGCTTGGAGCCATGAGTGGAACGAGGCTGGGAGCCTGAGGAACAGTGAAGGGCTGGGAGCCCCAAGGGATTGAGTGGCCAGACAAGCAGGCCGCGTGTTAGCCGTGGATGTCATCTGTGAGGCATGGGACTCTCTATAGGGGAAGTCAGAGCTGTGTATATAAGCCCTTGGCATCGGGGCAAGTAAATGGGTAGTCCTCTGCCTTGATGTCATCATTCAATTGTATCATCTAAGGTGTGGCAGGAAAAGTAGGCAGGCAGTTTGCCCAGACACAAGTGGGTTGGCCAATGCTTTGACCAGCCCCAGGATGCCCACTTTTTACAATAACTCACATGCACAAAGTGAAATACCATCTCTGCCCTGATATGTCACCCTGAGCAAATCACTTTAGCACCACATCTGGTCATTAGTACATTGAAGAATGACACTCAGTACTATCTAGTGGCTAGGACACTGGACTGAGACTATCTGGCGTATCAGAACAGGGTGCAGGAGTCTTGATCGTTGTGTTCCAGGAAGAGTAATAGTGCTATAAGCATTGCTTAACATCACAAATGACACATCAGGTGCAAACATGAAGCAGCCATAGCCAGGCCTCTCCCATGTCTTCCACACTGGCAGGTAGACTGAAATTAGTTATTATTGGGTGTATTTATATGTGAAATTAATTTGACACAATAAACTCTGGCACAGAGTGTGTGCCAGAGTTTATTGCTCCCAGGTGCAGTTTCCACAGGTGCTCAGGACTGCAGCATGTTGAGCTGAGGCAGAGCAGCCCAGCTGGCAGGGGGCCCTAGGAACCAGGCTGCCAACCTGGGGCTGCTCCAACCTGGCTCAATGCACTGTGGAGGGATTGGTTGGGGCACGAAAGTGCTACGGTGCAGGGTTAGCCAGCAGGCAGAGCTCACATTGAAGCACCCTTGTGCCCTAGCCAGCCTCATCAGCATCTACATGTGCACTGTGGTGCACTAAATAATGCCACTTGTGCTAACAAGTACCATCCACAGATGCAACTCGAGCAGGTCCAAGGAAGTGATCCTCCCCCTCTATGCAGCACTGGTCAGGCTGCAGCTGGAGTACTGTGTCCAGTTCTGGGTGCCGCACTTCAAGAGGGGTGTGGACAACGTGGAGAGGGTCTAGAGGCGGGCCACTCGCATGATCAGGGGGCAGCAGGGCAGGCCCTATGAGGAGAGGCTACAGGACCTGAACCTGTTCAGCCTCCACAAGAGAAGGCTGAGGGGGGATCTAGTGGCCTGTTACAAACTAGTCAGAGGGGACCAGGAGGCACTAGGGAAGTCCCTGTTCCCCCAAGCACTGCCAGGAGTGACCAGGAATAACGGTCACAAGCTGGTAGAGGGTAGATTTAGGCTAGATATCAGGAGGCGCTACTTCACGGTCAAGGCGGCTAGGGTCTGGAACC
>NW_017729022.1:177844437-177855135 GCF_001723915.1 Gavialis gangeticus
GGCTAGGGTCTGGAACCAACTTCCAAGAGAAGTGGTGCTGGCCCCTACCCTGGGGGTCTTTAAGAGGAGATTAGATGAACACCTTGCTGGGGTCGTTTGACCCCAGTAATCTTTCCTGCCATGGCAGGGGGTCGAACTAGATGATCTACTCAGGTCCCTTCCAACCCTAGAAACTATGAAACTATGGAGCACTCCCAGCCTTGATGGATAAAGGGTGGGATAAAGAGAGATAACAGTGACTGCACCTTCAAAAGGAGCCACTTCTACATCCACTTGTATTGCCAGAGAGGAGAATGGCAGGGAGTGCTCCACTGATATGATGGATCCCTACCTAAAACAGGACTATAATTTCAAAAATCATTACATAACTCATTGTGCACTTACACTATATGACTTACAAAAACTGCTTATTTCAATAGTAATATCACACTTCTACTGTGACCACATAGCGTGTGAAATGACTCCATCAAAGACTGTCACCTCATCCCCAAGTAACATGCGGGAGGGGGAGGGAGAGGGCAAAGAGGGCAGATTAATTATTTAGTCTGGTATGGATTTCAGATATGAATAGGAATCTTATGAGTTATCTAAAGGAATTCTGCATTTTCTTTTGGTTTTAAGGACTTTTCCTGCTACTTCCTGGTAAAGGCTAATCTGATGATTATTTAGGATAATCTTAACATGTTTTGTTTTTTAAAAGAAAACACTTATTGTGCCAAAAATTATACCACATTAGTTATGATTTAATGAAAATGTACCTTCCAATGTATTAAGCACCAAGTTCTTTCTCATTCCTTTCTTAGGAATTTAGGATTCCAGGGTCAGAGATAAAGTACAAGACTTTAGGAACCACCCCTTTCCTTCTTGATTTTCCTTTTTTATCTAAATAAGAAGCTCTGTCTCTGACAGCTGCAGAGTCACTTTGCAGTGCTTTATGGGTATTCATCAAGTGTTTGTGTGACTAGCTTTTTCATCCTTGCTGAGATAAACCAGATCGGAAAAAGTCACATGGTATTACTCAAGTTAAATCCTTGTAAACTCAACCATTCCTTCAGCACAATGTGCAGTTTACAACTTCCTGTCATTTTTGCCAGAAGGAGGAGATTTCAGGCCAGCTCTTTCCCTCTTCAGCGCTTTCCTTCCAGCCCCCCATCCCCTCAAAAAAGTTTTGTTTGCCAATCCTATTAGACTAATTTAAGACTCTGCTTAAAAGGAAATGGTAGCAAACAGTTTGGCCTTTATTCATGGCAGACTGGCCTCAGTTCACTTCATCTATAACAGGCAGATGTCAGGTTATTGTGTTATTCTTTCCTGAACCGTCAACTGCATGTTCATCCATTTAAGGATTTGAAGCCAGTGAAATGATCTGAATACCATGGGACAAAGGTATATTTTGTAAGAGTCAGATATACAATTGGGTCTATCATTTCTGTATTACAGAGCATAAAAGGTTATTTTCCTTGCTGCTTGGAATAATCTTGTGAGATTGTAGATGAAGAAAAAAACCTAGCAATTTACTAAGTAAGTTTATAATAGTGCAGGGGTCACTTCAAAGCTTATATACACAGAAAAATTCTCAGGTAACTTGATTTTTCTCTCATAATGGTGAATATTCAGGGTTTTTTGCTATGAAGAAAACCATGTTCTCATGATATGAACACAGGATCAGGGGCCATGGTCTCTTTGAAACTTCATTTGACAAATTGCTCAATTGTGTGACTCAGTTTCCCCATCTATAAAATGGATGTGTTATGAGAATTGGGCCCTGATTCAGCAAAGTACTGATGGATATGCTTAACTTTAAAAACATCCTTGAGTACAAGATTAGGCACTTGTGTAAATATAAGTTGTGTGGGTATTTACATTTACTCAGGACCTTTGTCCTCTGCATTTTAACTGAAGTCAGCGAATGACAATGGCTGTAAAGAAAGCAAGAACAAGCCCAATGTTTGGAAACTTCTCTGGAGACAAAGAGCACCATGTGCATTATAAGTATTATTATTTATTAAGGAGAAATAAATGGAGACATTTTAAAATTCACAATCCCAATCCACAAAAGTGATGATTACTGCTGCAAAGTTTGGCCTCAGATACAGCACAGCTAAAGCTGAGTTCCCTGCCCATAACAGATAATTTTAAAAGCTGGCACAAGTATATTAGACCATCAAGCCCATAAAAACTGGGCAGGTGACAGGTCATTCAAATGACTATCACAACTGAAGAAATAACAACATGATATTTTGAAAAAAAAATTGTCTTAAAACTCTTCCCCCACATAATTTATCTGTATTTAAAGAAAACAGTTGAGCCTACATAATGTCCAAAGGTAGGCAGAATGGGGTATATTTAAAACTAATTAAATGGATTAAAAATTGGCACAGAGACAAGAAATGAAGGTGTCTAGAGAAAAGTATCAGATTGGAGAAGTAAGAATAATTGAGTTGGCAAAAAGTCAGGTTAGAAACCTAAAAGCCTTGTAGTTTTTTAAATTTTTATATATAAATTGCCTTGGAGAAGATACCACAATAGTGACTAAATTAATTGGGAATAGATGCTAAACAACAACAAAGGCATTTATCTACAGTAAAAAGTTGTAGAAAAATGGGTGATTCAAAAGGGAAAAAAATATTCAATGTAGGATAATACAGGGTAAGAATCACCAGGTAACTGATTGTAATTATTTATGATACTAAGTTGAATAGGGCCTACTGTTCTAGTAATTCAATTGAAATAAATGGAACTGCATGCTGAATAGTCACAGGGAGTAAGAGTGCCAAAATGTAGCCCATCATCAGAGCAAAAAGAAGGGCCAGTGAAAGGTCAAATTAATCATTGTAACTTTTATAAAGGCTTACCAACACAAAGATGTAAAAAAGTGATGCACTTAACTCAATTATTGTATCTCCTATCCCCTTGATTTGTTGTTTTTCACTTGCTCCTGTATTTTTGCTCATAACGATATGCATAACTTTGCATCATTTTCACAAATATGGAAAGTTCTATTCTATGTTCTATTACCTAATAGTATTTTCCTTATAGGGTCTGTACTTTTATAGTTATGTATACCTGCTTTTCAATTTAATTATTTACTGCAGTATCGAACATACAATAATAGAATATAGAGGGGGCATAATCTATGCTGGTGAGAAACATTTTAGGTTACATCCACTGATGTGCTCCCACTGTGCTGCTGGAGTGATTCAAAGTCAGCATAAAATCCTTCCTGTCCTAATTGGATATTGAAGCTGGTTTTCACTTTGCTTTGCACCACTAGCTGGAGTGAACTGGGAAATCTGACCATCAGCTTTTAAAAATCTAATAATGGACAACTGGCCATGGGAAAAGCTGTGGTGGAGATGGTGTCTGTTGCTATGTTGTATAGCACCGAGCAAAAAAGGAGTCTGAGACCACATGCAGGTGTTACACATCTATCAGGAAAACTGCAGCTCTTCCAGTAGAAACCAGAAGTGTACACACATTCACATAGTTTCTCCCAGAGCAAAAATGATGGTTCCAGGAGAAATATAAACCATCTCTAACTTGGCAGAGTTTCTCTTCGTAAAACAAGCACTTGAACACTTCACCATTGCTTGATACTCCCCCAGGACCAGGAGGAGTTGAAAGGCTGAGAAATGCTCCCTACCCCTTCCCCAAACCGGGGTCACCCTGGTCTAGTGAAAGCTTTGGGGGCAGCTGCTGCTCACCTGGTAAGCAGCAAGTGGCAGGGAAAGGCTCCCCGTGCCTCCCCCAGACCACAATTGCCACAGTCACAAGAAGGCATGAGGGGCAGCTGCTCCTGCCCCTCCCGTAAATTGAGGGGGAGGGCTGGAGCACCTTCTCCCTGTTCCCTGCCCACTTCTCACATTAGGGTCCTCAGTCTGAGGAGCTCACGGAAGGAGGCTTGCAAGACTGCTCCAGTCCCCTCCAAGAATGGGGGAACAGATGCTGTTTTCCATGTTTCCCCCAGACTGGGATCATGTCATTATGGGAAAGCATGAAGAGCAGGGGAGAAGGGGGAGTTGCAGGATGAATGCCTGTACTGCTTCCTGTCTCAGAAACATTTTAACAGTGGAAAATTTCCTGTTCACAGCCTGAGGCTAAGAACCCTAGGCATCACTACATTATAAGTACTTTTCAGTAAAAGGGTGACTACAACTAATAATAATGATACACTCAAGGCAGTTTATTTGTGGGTCTGTGGCAATGATGGTATATGCATTATTTTACTGGCATCACTCTCAAATTATGTCCATTATTTCACAACCGTCCCTGGAACTGGCACCATACTTCTGGGAAATTAGGCTTAAATACCATAGTTTGTTCAGTGATTGGAGTCATCAGACTTTATACCCACACTTCTAGATTTCTTCCTTGTTCTCATTTTTCATCTCAGACTCTGAGCTTGCTGTCACGAACTTTCTATACCTTATTTTCTTCCTAAGCATGGTGTAGTCTTCATGCTTAGTATAGACGTAGAACACAAGGTTTAAGCCCTTTTCAGTGAATCTTCAGCAAATAATGATGCCATTATCTTTTGACAGCAGGATTGGATAGCATTACAGATCCCTATTCATTCAGCAAGTATATCAGTCAAACAGGTCAAAGAATATATTAGATACGATCATGACTTTATCTGTCCGATACATAATATATCGATGTTGTACAAGGAGGGCTGCTCAGATTGATTGAATTGGGTTTTCCTACAGTGCTGCTTTATGTACAGTGGGGAAAAATACTATATCAGGCAATCTACTGAAAGAGCTATAGTGTGACTAATCTCAGCAATGCTAATACTGAGTAATCCTAGAAAACTTGGAACAGAGGGTCGAGGTTCCAGTTGCCTCATATAAACTGTCTGTGCTGATACTGCTATCAGGTAAAGCCTAAACCTTGTTCTAGTTGCAGATCATGGCAGTTTTGCCAGTGATTTCCATGGGAACAGGAACAGTCCAAAACCAGAATCCTAAATGTGCTAAATGTGGTATTTCAAAAGGACACTTGTTTTTTTTATAAATGCTTACAGCATGCACTTAACCCCCGAAGTAATAAAGCATGGACATGTATATAATAAACACTTGTGGAAAGAAACTTCAGGTCATTCTGTTGTACTTTTTACATAAGTATCTTTACTTTTTCTCCCACTGCTCCTTTCAGTTTCAGCTTCCTAGTGTGATGAACTAGTCCTATGGGGCCAGTATAGGCATGAAGAATGTTTAATAAATTCTAGCTTGACAAGAGATTGTCAACATCAGCCTTTAGGGGAACAGTCAAAGAAGCAATGACCACAGGAACACAGAGGAAGAGCTACCTTTAGGAAAACCTGTCAATAAAAGAAAAGTCATTTGAGGATCCTTTCATAGTAGCAACTTCCTCAGATTAAAATTGATGCTTGCATTTTTTATTATCAAGTTGTGTAAAGCCAGCATTAGTGGCAGTGATGCACCTTAATAAGAGAAGATGCCTTCTAACGCCTCATTTTTGTTAGGAAAGTGATGTATTTGCTATGGTGACCAGAGAAATATTTTTTGTTTCTTAGTGTTAGAATGTATCTGTTAGGTCAAAGTAAAACTTGCCACTGCATTATTCCCTGTAGTCTGTTTTTACTTGTGTGTGTTTCTGGTAGTTGTAACTCTTTCAAATAATGGGTCTTTTATAATTTCACTTCGTAGATGAATTTGGATTGATCATAAACATTTGGAAGTTTTTCTTGCTATTTTTAAGGCTAATTTTTCTTTTTCTTATATGATATCATCTCATTTTACCATGTATACATTTTGAAGTTGAGTATTCAGAAGTTCTTGTTACAAGAATGAGTTATTCAGACAATCCTGTAAGAGAAATCACCAGCATTGTCAGGGTGTCCTTTCTTTTTTTCTGTCATTCCTCATTTGTGTAAGGCTAAAAATCATAGGCAGATAACTGTTTTGATTTAGGCCTTTGTCTTGTTTGCCCAAGGAAATAGAGTGGATTATTTATAATCAGAGGAGACCAGGTTTTCATCACTACAGATTGATGCATGTTTTAGAGCATTCACCTGTAAGAGATCCAGAATACAAGCTGCCTGATCCTCTGTGAATTGTAAATTTCTAGAGTTGGGCTTCTTTGTTCTTCTTGTCTGTTGAGGAAAGCTTTATGATCACTATTACATTATCTCTTCTGTAGTACTGGGGAACTGGGACCCTTCTTTCTATTGGGAAGCCTTTTCCTTACTTTCATACCAATAAAGTGGTTCTTAGACCAGGGTTCATCCTAATAAGCATCTTGAGAATTGCACCTGAACTGAGAAATATTTTTCCCCTCTGTGTGCCCTACGCTTTAGAATATCAAGCAGCCTATATGTTTTGAATCTAAGACAGAACTTACAGTCTAACAGCTTTTTTATCACCTTCCATCAAGCAAAAAAGCCTCCAGGTGGATTAAGCTGTGTATGTAAGAAGCTTACAAGGTAGCAGGTGTCAAGTCTCAGTAAAGGTCATTCTATTAGGGCTATTCTCTTCCAAGACACAGCTTTCCTTGTGGACTTTTGTAAGACTGCCATATAGAGGTTGGTGCACTGCTACCCAGTAAATGAATGTCCTGCCAAGTATTAAAGTGTGCATGGCATGTTTTGCCTGGGATTACAGGCCCTAACTTATCTTTAAAATGTGCCACTGTGGTAAGGTCACAGAGATAGAAGGGGAAAGGGAGCAGTTTAGAGGAAGAGTCTTTCAACTCTACAGACTATAGGCACTTAGAAGGTGTCATTTCCAGATCAGACAGATGGGTGTAGGTGACTCATCACAAAAATTTAATACCATGATAATTTCCATTGACGGTATTATTGCAGCTGAAGGACTCCATTGTTCCTGATTAAAAGAGAAAGGATTAATCAAAAAAAATTATGCTGCTTCTCTTTCTGTCGGAGGCTGTTTGCAGACTTAGGCCACATGCAAACATTGGGTTTCTACCAGGAGAATCCCCATTCTTCTGGTAGAAACTACAAACAACAAACATTTGTTAAATTTATCCCACAGAAAACATGCCTGATTTGGGAGAAAGGTCTTCCTCATTCAGTGAGAAAGATCTTGTTTGTAGAATAGTTTCTCTAGCAGAAATGAATGCCTGTAGGATAGTTTCTCTAGCAGAAATGAATGCATCCCAGGCACTCCATTCCTTGCAGGCTAGGAGGAGTCAAGTGACAGGGAATGCTTTCCATGCCTTCCCAAAACTGGGGTCACCCTGATCTGGAGAAGCAGGACCAGGAGGAGTCAAGGGGCTGAAGAACATTACCTTTACATTTTCTGCTGGGGTATCTGCATATCATGAGGGCAAGGAACTCCTTTAAATGTCTGCATGCAGCTGGGGATGAGGGAACTTCTCATCTCCAACTGCATTTGACCATCCTGCATATAGAGCTGGGGATAATGAAACTCACTGTGCCTCTTTAAATTGATGTGTGCAGCTGGAATATCCCTGCATCTCCCCACACTGCTGCCAGTCAGCCTGGAGCTGTGCAAGGCAAGACTCCTCAAACTTTGCTATCACAGCAAAATGCCCTTCCCTCTCCCAGCACTCTTTTGAGTTGGCCCAGAAGAGTAAAAAGATGGGGGTCTATTCTCCTGCAACAGGAAGTGGGAGGTCCCACCATGGCAGAGACTCCCTCTCTCCCCTCCTTCCCTTCCCACCAATCAGCGTTCTCTTGGGGCTGGAACTCTTCCTGGGCTGTCTGTGGCAGCTGCCACCTTTCATTAGATGCCAATTGTCCAGCTTTCCCTCTACCTGTCTGCCCCACAGGATGTCAATAAATGGGCTCCCATTTGGACAGGGGTGACTCAAGAAGAAGCCCTCTAGTGCCCTCTGGCTGGAGAGCTCACTTGTGTAATCCCCGAGCCAGGGGGCTGAATATTTACTGGTAGAAATGAATGCTTGTCCACGGCCACAGACAGACATCACTGAGTCAGTTACAAGCAGGTCAGATTTTTCAGTCTTTTTTTTTTTTTTTACAGCAACAAGGGCTACAAAACCTTTTTTTTGTTTGTTTTTTTTTTTGAGTGAAAGTTTGGAATTTGGTGCAGTGATATGACTCAAGGAGCTGTGGCCATCAACATGTACCTGATGTGCTTAGGTTTACTTTGGCTTTGGCTATTACATAACCAAGTACTAAATGACTGTGTAGTAACCAGCATTACTGTACAGTACCATTGCCACATGGTTTTTTTTCAGGTGCTATTGCATTGTAACAATGAGCTGCTACACGATAGCTCATTACTACTGCTCAGTAGTGGCACATCATGGTAAGTGCCTGCCAACGCTATTCCGCAATAGCAACGAGCTACTGCGCAGTAGTGTCTTGTGTAAATGCACCCACTAAGTGGTAAGATGGAAACTAAGAGGGACAAGACCAAATAACTCAGAATTTTTTCAGTACACCAGAAAAGGCAGGAATCTGCCAGACAATCTGTGGGTTTTCTGGACCACCACGGGAAGAGATCAATTATGGAGGTTAAGGACACTGCAGAGATGCTAACTGTTTTGTTACATCAGTAGGTATCAGGTAAGAAAGAAAAAATATCCATCAATTGAAGTGTCAATAAAGGAAGTGTTATAACATGCCAATAAATTAAAGAACAGTAAGGCAGCTGGACCAGAGGGTATACACCCAAGATTTGTGAAAGAACTTAGAAATGAAATGGCTAGATTGCTAGCAAAAATAAGTAATCTCTTATTTATATCATATACTATTCTGAACTGAAGAATAGCATGTTATGCCTATATTTTAAAGATAAAAAGCATTGATGATTCAGGGGATTATAGGCAGTAAACTTCTGCACCTTGTAAACTGATTGAATTGATCATTAGAAATATGATTCTGAAAGAAAGCTACTGAGACTGACACAGCAAGCTCCAACAAGTATGAATTATGCAAAGGAAAATTGTAATTAATCTATGGTAAAGAATGGATGGAGACAAACTTTCTGGAAGACCCTATGAAACATCAGGAGGTCCACAAGTGGCTGCTCAGGAAACAAAGCTGTCTGAGGATGAAAGATAAAATACAGTTGTGGATCAGAAACAAGTTGAGAAACAGGTTGCAAGGGTAAAATTCTGTCTTCACTGAAATCAACAAGAGTTTTTGCCTTTTGACTTCCAGGGGCCAAGATTTCATCCTGTCTCTCAAAAAATAATGTAACAGATAGGTTTAGACATTTATGATGAAAATTACTAAATTTGGAAAAAAGTCATACACTCAGGGTGCATCTACATGTCTGTTTACTGTAAGTAGACTAATTAGCTCTGCAGTAAAGCATCACTGTCTATATGTGCACCTGTATTAGGGCACAGTAAACTAATTAACTCTGCTGTTGTTAGATAGTACTATCTTGTGGTGGAGTAATTAGCTGTACTGATATGCATGTGTAGATGGTGACTGGGCAGAGGCCAGACTCCTACCTGCTGCCTAGCCACACAGCTGCTCAGGGTCAGCACACTTGTGCCCCAGCCAGCCCCTCTACTGCCCAGTGCCACCACCTGGAGCCTGGGCACCCATGCCCTCTGCCAGGCTGAGCCTTCTCTGCCCTGGCTCAAATTGCTACCGTCCTGGACAAACATGTAGACACTGTGCCTGGGAACAGTTTACTCTGGCTCGAACTGTTCCGAAGTTTATTGCTTCACCTTAATTTCATATGTAGATGCACCCAAAGAGACTATAAAGAATGTGCCTGTAAAGTGGAAACATAAATGGGAGGACATATAAATAGAGAGAAGGAATATAAATAAAACATTCCTGTTTATATTTCTTTTAACTATAGGGAACCAGAATGTATTCAATAATATTAAAATGCAGCAAATAAAAAAAAATCATCAAAGAACTTTTAAAACAATGCATACAGAAGCTTTGGAGCATACTGAATAAGTATTACTGAGGCAAAGAGCTTGGCAGGATTCATAAAACTGTTTATATGGACATATAGACATTTATATAGATAATGAAGTCACATTAGATAGGGTTAAAACAAAGCTGAAGGCATATAAACCTTCATACGTGACATAAACTATCTTCTAACTGGCTGAGCAAGGAAAACGTTTTCTCAGTGAGACAGACCATGATTGTTCACTAGGTTATTTCTTCTTCCTGTGATGTTTGTGTAATTGGCCACTGTCAGAGACAGATTACTGGGCAGGATGCATCGCAGGTCTGATCCAGCATGACAATCCTGGTGTAACCTCCCTGCATGAAATAATCACTGTTATTTGGATCCTACGTTAGCTCATGGTGCCACGAAGTACTTGCTTTTACCATTACTGAACTTGACATTTCAGTAGTTTCATTAGCTCCTGCGGTTGCTAAATTTCAAATTCCCAGCTGGTTTGATGGTGCAGTTTTCCATGTTTCTGATGATTATGCTTTTCATCCTGATCCTAGCTGGCAAACGATAGTGTGCTTGTGAGCTTTGAAGGCTGGCTTAAAAACTGTGAACTCTGAGGATATTTTACCTTTTTTTGTTTTAAATATTTTATTTTCTAGCCTGGAATTATTCATTGGTTTGATGTACACACAGCTCCCTTTGGAAAGAGTCTGGCTGTGAGAGAACTTTTCCTGTGTTTCTTCTTGAAAGAAGATCATTTTTGCTAGGAGGTGGAAGGGCCGGGGGGGGGGGGGGGTTTGGGGGGGGCCCTTTTTTGGGGCAAAGGGGGGTTTGGGGGAGGTGTTTTCCCTGG
>NW_017729022.1:177855228-177861801 GCF_001723915.1 Gavialis gangeticus
CGGGGGGGGGGGGAGGGGGGGGGGGGGGGGTTCTGGGGTGGCACTCTTCTAGCAGCAAGGCTGGTTTTGAGAGAGCTGTTTCTCCTGAGATACTCTTTGGTTGGGAGCAGCTGCTGCTGGCAAGCCCAGCAATAAGTGATCTTGTCCTGGGTGTTCAGACTGAGAAGGGACCCTGTTGCTGGGAACTGCTGCCGCTGGAATAGAGCCAGAGCAGAGAGAGAGAGAGACTCTTATAGTGTGAGCAGCTTCTGTGGCTATGGCTGGCTGACAGAGAACCCATCCTGAGTGTCTTTAATTGAGCAGGACTCCATTGCTGGGAGCTTATGCTCCTGGAGAGAGTGTGGCCAATGGCATCTCCCTGGAGAGGGATTTAATTGCTGGGATTTGCAATAAAGGCTTTGTGTGGCTTTGTGTGTGTTGAGTGTTTGTTTACACTGTCTAATGATGATTTGTATCACACTTAAATTATGTTTGATTTAGTTCAGCTTCTGTTATTGTGTTTAATATTTTAGCTTGTATTTAATAAACAGAATGAAACCTGCACTACAGGCCACCTCCGTTGGACAGCCCCTGTCTTAAGGAACCACTTTGAGGGATCCCTAAGGTTTCCCATGCAGTTTTGTTTGACCTTTAGTTAAAGACAGTTTCAGCTAGGCTACTGATTTTTTTTCTGGTCCCTTGGGTGGGTTGCTTAAGACAAGTTTCAGTCTGTTTCACTAGTAATTGTCTGTCAATGGATTGTTTCCCTTTTCCTTATGTGTGCATGATGTTTGTGGATATTGTCTCGCTCTCTGAGGGGATTTGTTTTTCCTTCCTCATGTTTTGTTGCTGATGTTTGGGCATGTTGCCCTTTTTTGTTTTTAAATTCTTTTTTTTTTTATCTTTGCTAAGACTTTCAGAGACCTTTGGGTATCTGGTACTGACACATCAAAATGATATTACTACTAATTCTTATCATGCTTGTCACCCTTTTTGGGTAAAAGAATGATGTGAATCTCTTCAACAGTGTTCACTAATAGATATTTTATTTATTGTTATTAACACTATTATTTACATCAGCTTTATTCTAGTCCTTACAATTCTGCCTTCCATTGTAGGTTTTGCATTATTGCCCATGATAAATATCTAATATTCTCTTTGCATTTTACTCCTATGCAAAAAACTTCCTTTCTTCATATTTTATTATTAACACAAGTAATGATAGCAACACAAACTGAGATTAGGGCCTCATTGTGCTTGGTCCTGTACGTATGCATAATAATATACTTACATTATACCCTATAACTATTTTAGCAAGTAAGGAGTTATTGTTATTGTTCTTCACATTTGATAGGGAAATTGAGCCAGAGAGTGATAGAGGGCATTTTTACATGTGCTCTAGGACTTGCAGGGGTAGGAGCACTTTAATTAGAGCAGCTCCAAAAGCCACTGTAATTAAAGTGCCTGCAGCATCTTGTGTATTAGCATCCCCATGCTTCAAAGTGGTAGCGGAGGCACTGTAACTAAATCTCATTTGATGAACTTTAGTTAAAGCACCCCCTTTATAAAGCACAGAGACACTGATACACGAGACGTGGAGGCTGCTGAAGCACACTAATTAGCACACTCCAGCTGACTTAATTAATTGAGTCTGCTCTGATGTGCTATAAATAGCACATAGGATCAGCCTCCTTGCATATCTACAAGCACCCTAAGTGTCTTGTCTACAGTCACCTAGCAAGTCTGGGTTGGAGGCAAGATTTGAACACAGATCCCCTGAGTGTTAGGACAAGGGCTTAATCACAAAGCCATGCTCATATTTTTTTTGTGTTATGGCTGAGCAGCTTCATTTTAAACTTAGTTTTCATCTTGTTGCTCATATCCGTTCTAACCAGTCCAGTTCCTCAGTTTTCAGGAGTCAGTTTTGCAAACTGAAAGCAAAGGGTGGGAACATGTAAAAATAATATTCAGACATAATATTTGTACATACGTATATAAATTAAAAGTGTTGTATACAATACTGCAGACAATGAAATGGCAGCCACTTCACATTCTCTGTCTTATGTCAATTGAGTTAAATTAACTGTTCATTGGACACTGAAAAAATCCCTCTTGTTATGTTTTTAAGCTTGAATCTGATTCAGTTTGTACATGGGTTTGTTTAGGCTTTCCAGTGGCACTTCCCCTGGGGCATGATTATTGGGAAGTAATGAGCATCCACTGTCCAGGGGAGCTGCAGTTTTGCAGTATTTGAAAAATCAGACCATTTAAATAAGTGCCAACTAGGTAGTTAGGTGTCTAAGTAACTAGCCATTTAGGAAAATCTTGACTGCAACCTCTCGGAATTATATTATGGCATAAAACTTATGTATCTCTTTGAAAACCTTCCATGAAGTCCAAATGGTAAAATGTAGAGGATGTTTCTGTATCCTCTAGAAAGTCACTGATTGAACACTCCACAGGGTCTACCCCTAAAGGAATAATAAGGCATATTTGGTCTCTGCATGTATATGTATGTCTGCATACACTTCCTCATGGACGAAGCAATTGTTCTATTAAATATGAACCTATATAAGAACTGGTTCACTTCAGAGAACAGGAGCAGATTATAGATAACATGGGGCCCCTACAGGATAGGCTTAGCAATCTGGTGACTGCGGCAAACAAAAAAGCTGACCTTTTTAACAAATTCTTTGCCTCCATATTCCTGAACAGGGACTGGGACATCTCCCCCACTAGAATTGCAGACAGACCCAGGGGAGGTACTGCCATGGCGAGGGTCAGGGGTGACCTAGTTCGGGAACTTTCAGAGGGGACAGATGTGTTTAAATCAGTAGGTCCAGATGCTCTTCACTCAAGGGTGCTGAGGGAGTTGGCGGGTGACATAGTGGGGCCCCTGGCCTGGCTCTGAGTGCTCATGGGGCACTGGCCAGGTACCAGAGGATTGGAAAAAGGCAAATGTGGTCCCCATTTACAAGAAGGGAGAAAGGAGGACCCCGGCAATTATAGGCCAGTCAGTCTTACCTCAGCCCTTGGGAAGACCTTTGAGAAAATTATCAAGGAGCACATCTGCAAGGGCCTAGCAGGGGAGGTAATGCTCAGGGGCAACCAACATAGGTTCATTGAGGACAGATTCTGCCTGACTAACCTGGTTTCTTTTTATGATCAGGTCACAAAGTCCCTGGATGAGGGTGTCAGGGTAAATGTCATCTTCCTGGACTTTAAGAAGGCCTTTGACATGGTTTCCCACCACATTCTCTTAAAAACACTAGGTGATTGCAGAATTGATGCCCACACAGCCAGATGGGTGGCAAATTGGCTAGATGGTTGTACCCAGAGAGTGGTGGTGGATGGGTCATTTTTGACCTTGAGGGATGTGGGCAGTGGAGTCCCTCAGGGCTTGGTCCTGGGGCCTGTACTGTTCAACATCTTTATCAGCAATCTGGATGTGGATATGGAATGCATGCTGCCCACATTCGCTGATGACACCAAGTTGTGGGGTGAGGTGGCCACGCTGGAAGGGAGGGACAGAATCCAGCTAGATCTAGACAAATTACAGAGGTGGGTGGATGAGAATAGGATGAAATTCAATGCAGACAAGTGCAAGGTACTGCATCTAGGGATAAGGAACCAGCAACATACCTATGGGCCGGGGAACACCCTTCTTGTCAACATGGTGGCAGAAAGGGATCTTGAAGTCATTGTTGACTCCAGGATGAACATGAGCCACCAATGTGAGGAAGCGGGGAGTAAGGCTAACCACACTTTGTTGTGCATCTACAGATGCATCACAAGCAGGTCCAGGGAGGTGATCCTTCCCCTCTATACAGCATTGGTCAGGCCACAGTTGGAATGCTGTGTCCAGTTCTGGGTGCTACACTTCAAGAGGGGTGTGGCTAGCATTGAGAAGGCCCAGAGGAAGGTCAAGGGGCAGTGGGACAGGCGCTATGAAGAGAGGCTAAAGAGCCTGAACCTATTCAGCCTCCACAAGAGAAGGCTGAGAGGGGATCTGGTGGCCATTTACAAACTCACCAGGGGGGACCAGCTGGAATTGGGGGAGGCTCTGTTCCCCTGGGCACCACCCAGGGTTACTAGGAATAATGGCCACAAAGTGTTAGAAAGAAGGTTCAAGCTGGACATCAGGAGACATTACTTTACAGTTAGGTCTGCCAGGTTCTGGAATGGGCTCCCAAGTGAGGTGGTGCTCTCTCCTACCTTAGGGGTCTTCAAGAGGAGGCTGGACAGATATTTGGCTCGGGTGATACGACCCTGGCACCTGTTCCTACCCATAGCAGGGGATCGGACCTGGTGATCTGTTTAGGTTTCTTCCAACACTAAGCACTATGATACTATGATAAGGGTTGGTTGCAAGTAAATCTATTGCCCCCCTGGTAAATCTCATTGTAAAATCATGGTCAAGGGCATGTTTTGCTGATTCACTAGAATTGAAACTAGAACTAGTGGCCATGTCCACATGAACATGAACATTTGGTTCCCCAGGAACAACTAGCAGCAGCACACTATGATACCCAGGGGTCAAAAAAACCCAAACCCTGCTCTGTTGTCTTGTGGAGAATAACTGAATGTGCAGTATGTGGCATGTCTGTGGTGCCACATACTGCATGGCTGAGCTCGTCTGAATGCAGCCAGTATGTGATCGCCATGTCTTTTAATATATGACCTACCATATCCAAATAGAAGAATGAATTGAAAAAAAAGTCTTTAAAAGCATGCTAAAATTTATATCAAGCATGAAAGTTACAAAGAATTTAAATGAAGATGCCTCAATGTTAAAAATCTCTAACAAATCACTGCTAGCTTGCAGACATGCATTAACAGACTAAGCGTGCTTTTGAGTGTACTCAAGGTTCAAGTCAAACCATTTGCATGTCTCCTGTTCCAACGCACATCACAATGTATAAATTATTCCTGCTTTTAGCAAGCCTAGAATGGACAAAAAAGCTATATCTCTGGTAAACTGCAGTGCATTGTTTTCTCTGCTTTGTTTCTTCATTAGAAGTAGCCAATATTTTATCCTACTTTGTGCACATTGTTTGTATATCATTTTAATTAAAAATAAACATTTGAGTCAAGACTTTCCAAAATGAACAATGATTGTGGAACTCTTCTTGAGACATCTTCAAGAAGCTTATTCTTAGGAAAGGTTGAGCCCCCATTGCTCAGCATGCTTCAAGCTAAGCACCTGACTTTTCTGATCATTTAGGCTAAGTACAGACGGTCAAAAAGCCTGAGGCTGAATTGATTCAATCTTCACAGGTTAGTCTAAGCTGCATAGATTGAACTGATAGGTAGGCGAACAGGCATTCACTTTTGATTCCAGAAATGGTGCCTGCAGTGGCCCAAGCCAGAAGCATGGGGGTGCTAAAGCATGCCTCCCTGCTCAGCTGAAGCAGATGGCTTGTGCCAAGGCTAGCCCTCCCATCTTTCAAAACAGGATTTACAGGGGAGGTGCAAAGCATCTTGGGATGCTGGAGGACAGTGAGTTAACTTGAACCTAGAGAGGATCTGGGTCAGAAGTTCAATAAACCAATTTACCCTATATCAGTTAGGCTGATACTGCATCTATCCAGATTTATCTTTAACCACTTATAGCCATTTTGAAAGCATTTTATATGCATTGAACTTCTGTTGTGTTACAGTTTTGAACCAGGTTCCTGTCACTTATACTGGTTTATATGTAATTTCTCCGCATAACCTTAAAACAATCTACTTTTGTATTATGATTTTTTAAAATTAATTGCTTAAAGTGTCCTTGAAAGCTTCATATAAGCATGGAGGGAAATAATATTAATAAATGCTGATGGTTTTGGTTCCTAAAAATGCCTCTTCTCTGTGTTGCATAGTTGTACTAGAGGAGAGCTACCCTGCTCATAAAATAGCTAGGGGCCATTGAATTCTGTTAAGACTTAGGTCCAGCATTCTTTTGAGCATTAAAATAGGGGTATGGTTAATGCCCACTCTCTTGTTTCAATTGAATGTGGTCTGCTGGTTGGAAACATCGAGCTTCCAGCCTTCCTGCACCAGTGTTGGTATTGGTAACAGGTAACAGGAAGGAAGTGCTGCTTCTTTTGTAAGGGACACTACATAGAGCCCTCTCCCCACATTCTCCTGAGCCATTTAGCTCCCCTCAAGCCTCCCCCCATCAGCACAATGGTCTTGCTCATGCCATATGAAGCATATTCCACAATGCATATATAACAAAAAAAGGAAAAGGACAGGATTTTGCTCAGTTTTCCTTCAAAGATGACTAAATGATAGGGGTTTTTTAAATCTCTCTTTCTGTCTCTCTTTAAGTCTCTGAGGCTAAGACCTCATAAGAGGCACCCCAGAAGGAGTTGTTGCACCAAGGTTATAAATCACTGAAAATTGGGATTAATCATGAAAATGTGGACCAACCCTAACTATTTTGTCATGGCCAGTGGCATGACAATAAGTTAAAAATAACATAAGAAGCCATCAGAAATTACCTCCTTTTCCCCCCTGTAACACATGTTAAATTAGCCAATAAGCCTTGAAGCCATGCATACCTGATGATTAATTTATGTTATTTTGTGTAAAAAAAAAAAAAAAAAA
>NW_017729022.1:177861956-177872154 GCF_001723915.1 Gavialis gangeticus
TATTTTGTGTAAAAAAAAAAAAAAAAAAATGGTTCTATCATGCTAGATTTACAGTACTGCAGAGTTTCACAATGTTGCAATGCTGTCTTCAATTCAGCCCCTTCATATTGAAATTTCACACACAATAATTGGCTGACCTTCACAGCTATGGCAGAAACTAATTAAAGCTGTAAGGCTTTGCTAGCTATGCTTTTGTGTGAAATGTGAAGTTTGGTGATAATGAAATATGGGGTGCAGATGTTATTGTCTCAGATAGACTATGCCCTTGGTTCACACTAATGAAGAACAGCAATTATTAAACAAAAAGTATTTTTAACCATTAATTATTTGTGTTTCCATGGAGTAAAATCACAGCAGCATCTCCTTCTCCATGTCTTCAAAAAGTCCTTTAATGTCATCTTATAAGCTGATGGCAGAGCCCCCAGAATGTTACATGACACTAACTTTATTTTTAAGGACAGATCTTAGACTGACCTTTCAGTGCTTTGCACAGGTTACCATGCCAGAGATGGGAAAGAAATTTTAGACGGGAAGACATTTTTGGAGTTTTCCCTTCACTAGGCAGAAAAAATATATTAATAGAAATCTATCCCTTTACTGTCGCATTGGGACAATAGGCAGAGAGGATATGAAGCTTAGAAAAAAAGCAGATATGTCCTGAAGCTGTTGTTGATTTTCAACCTGTAAATTTAGCCTCTCTGTTCTATTTTATGGTGTTAACAATGTAGACTAGGGGTGTCAAACTCCTTCCACAGAAAGGACAAAACTCTTTTTTGAATTACAAGTAGTGTGCCATGATAAACATTTAGGACTGTCTGTTCTTCTCACTCCAGAGCAGAATACCCATTTCACAGAGATGAAGAGCAGAATATGGCTTTTATGTATTAACTCTTTCCCCTTATTATTATTAAGACTTGATTATTATCAAGACTTTAGCATAACATTCACTGGGATGCTCCTTTTAGGACCATTGCTATTTCTGCCTTTTGTTTCTCAACCTTGCCCACTCTCATTTCTTCCCCTTTCCTTTCCTTGCCATCAACTTATTCCCATTCCCCATGGGCCTCATGCCGGCTCTTTCCCTTATCTATCCAGTCTTTCCTTAATATCATCTGCAATGAAATATTTAATGCTAACATACAGTGTCAGCATTGTATTTTGGAGTTAACACTCATGTGAGATTAATTAGATAAATGACTTCACACTTCTCACAACCACTGTACCAGGCAGTTTGAAGACTTAGGAGGATAATGCTACACTATTTTATACTTGCTTCACATTTTCAAGATTTCCTTTGCAAATGGGATGGTTAGAAACATCCCCTTAAAAAAAAAAGAGAGAGAAGCTAGTTTTTGAATTTATAACATGAGCAACAGAAGTAAAAGGCTGGGTGTTTTCTCTGAGGACCTGTTCTCCACTCAGTGGAGGTGCATAACTTGTCTAATTGTTAACAAGAGTAGTAAAGTGGTTAGAAAAATGGATGTCAAAGATATGGTGGCCAGTGTTCTTCCAGAGTCCTGAGTATGCATGTAATTCAGATATATATGCCATAGCATACCAGATGGTCATTTACCTAGTGTGTATAGTAAGATGTAGCATGTTTACTGTGATATACATATGCTAATTTACAAGCATAAAGAACAATGAAAATCTAAGACTTTTATAGATTCTAGGGTCGGATGGGACCTCAGTGGGCCTTCTAGTCCGACCTCCTGCCCCTGGCAGGCAAGAAAAAGGGTCACCAAACCTGGAGTCATGTGATCCCACCCAGGTGCCTGTCCAGTCTCCTCTTGAAGACCCGCAAGGATGGGGCAAACACCATCTCACTTGGGAAGCCCATTCCAGAGCCTGGCAATCCTGACCGTGAAGAACTTTTTTCTAATATCCAATCTAAACCTTCTCTCCAGTAGCTTATAGCCATTGTTCCTTTTTCTTCCGGGGGGTGCCTTGGTAAACAGATCATCTCCTACTTCATGTTGCTCTCCCCTTATGAATTTGTACGCTGCCATGAGGTCCCCTCTCAGCCTTCTCTTGGAGAGGCTGAAGGGGTTAAGATCCCTTAGCCTTTCTTCGTAGGGCCTTCCCTGCATGCCTCTAATCAGATGAGTGGCTCTTCTTTGGACCCTCTCAAAGTTGTCTGCATCCCGCTTGAATTGTGGTGTCCAGAACTGGACGCAGTACTCCAGCTGCAGCCTGACCAGTGCCGCATAGAGTGGGAGAATCATCTTCCTGGACCTATTTGCGAAGCATCTATGGATGCACAATAAGGTGCGCTTGGCTCTGCCGACTACTTCAGCACGTTGATGACTCATATTCATCCTGGAGTCTACAGTGACTCCAAAATCTCTTTCTGCCTCAGTGGTGCTGAGAGAGTCCCCCCCCAGCCTATAGGTATGATGGCAGTTTTTTCTGCCTAGATGCAGCACCTTGCACTTGTCCTTATTGAATTGCATCCTGTTGCTCTCTGCCCAGTTCCCCAACCTGTATAGGACAGCCAAGATCTGGTTCCTCCTCTCCAGGATGTAAGCTTCACCCCATATTTTTGTGTCATCTGCGAATTTGAACGGGGTGCTTCCTACCCCTCCATCTAGATCACTGATGAAGATGTTGAACAGCGTCGGCCTCAGAACTGAACCCTGAAGGACTCCACTGCACGCATCTTTCCAGGTTGACACCGACCCATCCACCACCACTCTCAGTGCAACCGTTGAGCCAGTTTGCTACCCAGTCTACCATGTAGTCATCCAAGACAAGTCTCCTCAGTTTATTTATAAAGATGGAATGGGATACCGTGTCAAAAACCTTCTTGAAGTCCAGATAGATAACATCCACCTTGACTCCTGCATCAACATTTGGTGGCCTTGTCATAAAAAGAAACTAGGTTAGTTAGGCAGGAGCTGTTTGCTATAAACTCATGTTGGTTACCCCTCCGCATCACATTAGCCAGCAGCTCCCACAGATGTGTTCCTTGATACTTTTATCTCTGGGAAGATCCTAGAAAAAATTAAGGCTGACTGGTCTATAGTTCCCCAGATCCTCCTTCCTCCCCTTCTTAAAGATTGGGGCTACACTGGCCCTCTTCCAATCCTCTGGGACCTGACCCGAGGACTGTGAGTGATCATATATCTTTGCCAGTGGTTCAGCTATGACACTCGCTAATTCCTTCAGTACCCATGGGTGGAGTCCCTCCGCTCCTGGTGATTTGAACATGTCCAATCCCTCCAAGTGTCTTTTTACCGTGTCAGCACTGACTGTTGGTCAGCTGATGTTCCCCTTGTTGGTATCTGTGATGCATAATGGGGGTTTGTCCAGGTTCCTATTTAAGAAGACAGGCAAACAACTCATTGAAGAGCTCTGCCTTGTCCCTGCTGTTTGTCACTAAGCCCCCCTGCCCATCCTGTAGAGGTCCTATGCTACCCTGCACCCTCTTTTTTGCTCCCAATGTATCTAAAGAAGGACTTTTTATTGTCCTTAATCCCTGCCGCTAGCCTGAGTTCTAGAGCTGCCTTGGCCTTCCTGACTGACACTCTGCAGGTGTGGGCCAAAGAAATGTACTCCTCCTTGCTAGCTACCCCCTGCCTCCACTTCCTGTATCCTTCTTTTTTTGCCCTTAAGGTATCCTGGATGACCCTAGTTAGCAAAAGGGGTTTCCTGGCCCCTTTGCCCCCTTTCTTCTGCCATGGGATTGTCTCACTCTGAGCCCAAAGGATGGCTTTATTGAGGAATGACCACCCATCCGGGACCCCCAGAGCATCTAGTCTCTTGGTTCCTAATACCCTGCTAACCAGTCACCTGAGCCTGTTAAAGTCAGCCTTTTTAAAGTTTAGCATCTGTGTCCTGCTGTGTATAATGCCCACCCTTCTCTGGATAGTGAATTTTATTGTTTGGTGATTGCTGTCCCCTAAGTTGCCATGAACCTGCAGGTCCCCCACCAGGTCATACCCTGTGGCCAACACCAAGCCAACTTGTCATAGGAAGGTGTCACAGGGTGCTATTGGTACTAGCACTTCTTCCTTCTCAGACCCTAAATTTTTCTCTGCCACTGTGTGACTCATCTGCCATGTCTTGATGATTGTGTAGGCTGGAGAAAAGCTATATCTCCGAACAACTGATCAGGTATATTACCAGCGGTGCTGACCCCGCCCAGGGCTCCTCCACCCCTACACCCTGGTCTGTCTCTCACCTGTTGATCTTAATGATATTGGCCATCAAATAGAGAGTTACAGTCCTCCGTTCTGTCTCTTTTGTATATCCAGTATGTTGCAATCAGGATTGGGACACACCTAGTGCCATTTCATTTGCTCCCCACCCAAAATCATATAAACTGAAAAATAAATGTAATGACTTGGGGTGGGTGAGTTGATTCTCTCACTCACTTCCTTTTTGGGGGGCCCTCTAAACTTAGTGGACCCTCATTGCATCATCCACAGGGTCTTCTGCCTTTATATCTACAAGTTAAATTAGAATAAACAAAAAATCACAGGCATAACTCCACCAGTCCTCAGTTAGTTCCTGAGGGCCTCCCCTGCTTTTGTAGATGCTCTGGCCATAGACGGACACTGGCCTTGGGTTTTTAACCACTCCTAGGACATTCAAGCCTGTATGGCCCCGTTGCTCTCACTGGGTAAGAGTGCTCTTGGCTAATGGTAGCCATAGCTTCGGTCCATGCGCAGCATCAATCAGAACTCGGGCCACTTCCTTGCTCATGCCTGGCTTCAAGCTGGGAACTCTGATTTCCTTAACAGTCTCCACCTGCATCTCTTCTTCCCATAGTTTTGTTCCTTCTGGAGTTTTGTTCCTTTCTCACAGTTTGCTTGCATCTGGAGTTTCTCTTCTTCTATCTCTTCCAGGTCACAAGATTCTTCAGCCTTCCATGTCTCCGGCAAAGTCAACAAGACTTCCTCCTCTTGCCACCGTTCTTCTGGGATGCTCCCTCTGGTTGCTTGCCTGTGTCTCCACACCAACACTAGATAAGTTCACCATGGCTCCTTCCCCCTTTCAGAGGATATGCTTGTCCTTGTTTTAGTCAGTTCAGGGCTTTTTGGCCCAGGATGCCAAAGTCCTGTTAAAATTCTTCTTCCCCTCTTCTACTTGCAGAACCCACCAGTCTTAAAGGGGCCATACCTGTGGTCAGAGAATCTTGCCACGGCACTTCTGGCTCAGGTTTGTCAGGGAGGATGAGTGTAGCAGGGTCAAGCACCAGCTCCCTGCTATATACCTTCCCTCCCACTTTGGTGCTTCCTGTCATCATTTCTGTTCTGCTGTTCATATAATAAGCTGGGTTTGTCTTCTCTTCATCTATCAGTTTCTCTGCAGGCAGGTCCATTTCCTCCAGTCTATGTGATAGAAAATGTGCGGATATGTTCAGTTTTTCTGCTCAGTGTTCAATTGAAAAAGAAAATGGTTGCAAGGCCAGGACCCATCTCAGTGGCCTCAAGTTTTTGGTTTTTGTTGACTGTAGCCATTTTAACGGGGCATGATCAATCGCCAAGATGAACTTCTGGTCTAGTAGGTAATACCTAAATAATTCTACACTCCACATGATAGCTAAGCAGTCTTTTTCAATTGTAGAGTATAGAAGTTCTGGCCCCATTAATTGTCAGCTCGCATAAGCTATGGGCTTCTCTAGATCTCCTACTCTTTGTGCTAACACTGCCTCCAGGGCTCGACTTGATGCATCTGCCTGCAATATAAAAACCTTGGAAAAGTCTGGTGTAAGGAAAATGGAACTGCTACATAAAGCTTCCTTGAGTTGGTCAAAGGTCTCCAAGGCCCCTGGGGACCAGTGTACAGTCTCCTGTCTGCCCCCTTTTGTCAGATCAGTCAGTGGGGTGGCCATTTTGGAAAACCATCAGACGAATCTCCAATAATAATTAGCCAATCCTAAAAAGGTTTATAATTGCTTCTTGGTTTGCAGGTTCTTGCATGTGCAAATCACTTCTGCTTTCTCCGCCACGGGTTTTACTTTCCCTTGCCTCACTTGAAACCCTAGGTACTTGGTTTCCTTCTTTACAAAAGCATATTTTCCTCGGTTAGTGGTGAGACCTGCCTCCTTCAGTTCCCTGAGCACTGCCTCAAGATGTCTCATATGTTGCTCCCAATTGTCCAAGAAAATAATATCATCTATATAAGCAGCAGTGTATGTTTGAGGGGCTAACAGGAGGTCCATCAAGTGTTGAAATGAAACAGCTACCCCATGTAGCCCAAAGGGCATCCGTGTGAAGTGATAGAGTCCCCAGGGGGTGCCAAATGCTGTTTTTACCCTATCTGTCTTTGCCATTCGAATCTGCCAATATCTCTGTGAGATTCAATGTAGGTCTAAATTTGGCATTTCTGATCTTTTCTAACAGTTCATCAACATTTGGCATAGAGAAAGCATTGAAGACCAAAACACCATTCACCTTTCTAAAATTGATGCATAGTCTAATAGAGCCATCCAGCTTCAGAACCACTACTATACAGCTGCACCACAGGCTTTGGGTTTCCTCAATAATTCCCTGTGCCAGCATTGGTCCAGCTCTTTTTTTATAGGGTCATACAAACATTTGGGAAACCTCCTTCACTGAGCTCTGACAGCATACCCTGGGGCATAATGATCTTAGTTCCACCCCTTGGGCTACGTCTGGCTCTTCTGTCCGCACATCCTGGAAGTGCTATAGTAACCCCTGTAGCTCCTTCCTTTTGGCTGTCAGACAACTGCTGTCCCACCATCAGCTTCTTATCCCCCATTATACTTCCCCTGTTTGGACCTAAATCTGAGTCTCTGAGAGCTGGGTCTACCAAATAAGCCTTCGGGCTCCACCCACAGCCTCAGTAAATTGACGTGATAAACCTATAAGTGTTTCCTCTGCTCTGCCTGCTCCACCTCATAATTAACAGGCCCAACTCTGAGCAATTTTGTAAAGTCCCTGCTACCTTGACCGTAATTTACCTGTCCTCTGTAGCAACAGCACCAACACTTTATCTGCCTCTCGGAATCCCCAGGTCTTAGCCTGCTGGTCATAGAGGCCTTCCTGGTGTTCCTAGCTTTGCTCAAGGTTCTCTCTTGCTGCCTTCCTTACTCTTAACATTCTTTCCCTCAGTTCTTCTACATACTGAGGCCCCTACCCGTTGGTGGGTTCTATTTCTTGTCAACCTTCACAAACAACATCCAAAAGATGCTGAGGCTTGTGGCTGTAGACCAATATAAAGGGGTGCAGCCTGTGGAGACTTGGAAGGAGACTTCTGTCTTTTCTAGATCACAGGAGGCTCTTCTCCAGCCTTCCACGTCCCCAACAAAGACAAAAAGACTTCCTCCTCTCACTGCTGTTCTTCTGGGATGCTCCCCTCTGGCTGTTTGCCTGCACCTCTGAGCCAGCAGCAGGTAAGTTCTGCCTGGCTCTTTCTCCTTTCCAGGGGATATACTTGTCCTTGCTCTAGGCAGTCCAGGGCTTTTTGGTCCAGGATTTCAAGGTCCTTTTAAGTTCCATTTTCCTCCCTTCTGTTCGCCAAACTCATCAGTCTTAAAGGGGCCATACCTGCAGTCGGGGAATCTTGCCGTGGCACTTCCGGCTCAGGCTCATTCAGGAGGACAAGCATAACAGGGTTGATTCCCAACTCCCTGCTACAGGAGGGCTGCCAGCAAGACAGTGAAAAGTAGTGGCTGGAATTTTTCCAAAGCATCTAATGGAAGGTGAGTGTCCAACTCCTACTGGATTTTGGAGGGAATTAGGTAAGTTCTGTGAGAACCTGAGCCTATATGGTTAGGTAAACAAGACTTATGAGTTGCTAAAAGGGAGCTAAGTATGTTTGAGGAAGTGTAGTTGAGTGGTTAGAGTCCTCAAATATGAGCCATTTGATTTCTGATTCAATTGCTGACTTCCATGTGACTGTGTTTTACTTCCCTGCCCCTCATTTTTCAGTCTGTGAACAGAACCTGAGACTTGACTTTACAAGCATTTACAAATTTTCTGAGATCTTTCACTGGAAGGGCTTAAAGAAAGGGAATGGAATATTGAGAGCAGAATATAGACTTTTCAAGCAATGTCATTCTATGAAACAATTCTTAAGCTAAGGAGTACAGAGGACATTAATAACATGTTTGTAGGGGACAACTGACCCAGAATCTTGCCTGTTTTTCCCTATGTCCCATCTATATTGGGACGGGCAGTTATTTTTGCTGGAAGGCCACTTACCGAGTTTTGGCAAGTTGTCGAGGGCCATGTGGATATCCCCACCCCTTGACAGTTGCCCTACGCCCTTGTTATCACCTTGGAACTGGAAGCCCCACCCCTAACCCCTGACCTTTGCTACTGGAAGTCCCTCCCATTGCCCCCCCATCTCCCCAGTACTCCTTTTGCGGGGGGGGTGCCATCTTAGAACCAGAATAAAAACAAATCATACACTAAAAGTCAAATACCTACTATAACATACTTAAATTTTATTATAAAAAACATTGTTGTCATGATTTATGTTTGTCTAATGTTATAGAGGTGATTGCATAATAACTAAAAATAAGTGCTTAGTTTTGTATATAGTGTGGTATGTGTGGTGTATGTGTATGGTGTGTGTTTGGTGGGTGAGGGTGTGGGTGGTGGGTGTGTATATGGTATGTGTGGTGTGGTCTGTGAGGTGTATGTGTGTATAATTGGTGTATAGGGGTGTGCGAGTAGTAGGATATGGGTGTGGGGGGGTTGTGTTTATGTGGAGGCAGGGTGTGGGTGTGAGGGAGGGTAGGGAGTGTGGAGACCCCCACACTCCCCCCATGGCACAACAGCAGGTGGGACACTAGGGGCACAGGCACCTGGTGGGGTGCAGCTCCAGCCACTGCTACTTTCTGTATCACTGGTGCTCCCTGCCACTCACTTGCAACCCCTGTAGTAACACAACAGGGAGGAAAGACCCCAGGCAGCTGCCTTCCCTGCCTGGAGTGGGGAGCTGAAGCCCACTGGACTTCTCTCTGGTGCTGCGCAGCCCAGTAGGGAAGGCAGCTGGCTCCAGCACATGGGGCTTCCCTCCCTGCTGTGCTATTGCAGGGGGTGCACATGAGTGGCAGTGAGCGCTGGCGATACAGGCAGCCGTGTGGTGGCTGCGCCCCTCGCTGTGATGTACAGCACTGGCTGGAGCCACACCCTGCCAGGTGCCTTCACCGCAAGCGCCCTGCCTGCTGCTGCACCATGGGGGGGGAGTCCCTACACCCCCCTACCCTCCTTCACACCCACATGCTGCCACCCCAGCTCTGCACTGCTGCTGCCTCCTGAGCAGGCTCTGCACTGCTGCCAGTCCCAGTCCCATGCTCCACACTTCTGCCCAGCTACTTCCCTACCTGCTGCCAAGAGCCAGCAGGAGATGCGGAAGTGGAGCAGGTTCCCAGGGGCTGCAGCAGGAGCAGCCCCACCCAGAAGCTGCATGCTGGCCAGGCAGGGCTCTTCTGCCTACGAGTGTGGGAGCAAGGCAGTAGAGTATGTTTGGGGGCATGGGTGTACACATGGGTGCCCTACTTCCACCCTTGTGGGTGGAAGGGCTGGGCAGGGCATAATTTGCCTTTGTAGCCTGAATATTCAAAGAAAACTCCCTAAAACAATACCCTTGCTAATATTTAAAACTGCTTAGCTCTCTTTATTTGATATGTCACTATGAACAACTTCAAGAGAGATATTTCTAGAATGACGATTTGAGAAGGCTTTAGTGTATTAAATATATTTGAAAATTTTGGGTTTTTATGTAATTTATAAGGGAATAAAGAAGACTGGGTAGAAGACTGAGTGAGGGAGATTCCTTGCCCTCCATCAATGCTCTGGTGAACAGACATTCCACTCTGTTCCACTCTGCCAGTTTTGGGTCCACCACTATCCGCTGGCTGGGGAATTGTCTCTGTGGTCGGACCCAGAGGATAGTGGTTGATGGAAGTCAATCATCATGTTGCCTTGTGACCAGTGGGGTCCCTCAAGGCTCTGTCTTTGGACCTGTATTGTTCAACATCTTCATTAACAATGTAGACATTGGAGTCAGAAGTGGACTGGCCAAGTTCACCAATGATACCAAACTTTGGGGTAAAGCATCCACACCGGAGGACAGGAGGGTGATCCAGGCTGACCTCGACAGGCTCAGGAAATAGGTGGATGAGAACCTGATGATGTTTAACACTGAAAAATGCAAGGTTCTCCACCTTGGGAGGAAAAACCTGCAGCATCCTTATAGGCTCGGCAGTGTTTTATCC
>NW_017729022.1:177872320-177880126 GCF_001723915.1 Gavialis gangeticus
CCACAATTCAAAAAATATGTGGAGAACGTCAAGAGAGTCCAGAGGAGAGCCACACGCATGATCAGAGGTCAGGAAAACAGACTGTATGATGAGAGGCTGAGAGCTATGGGACTCTTCAGTTTGGAAAAGCTCAGGCTCAGGAGTGATCTGATGGCCACCTATAAGTTTATCATGGATGCTCACCAACATCTGGTGGAATGTCTGTTCACCAGAGCACCCCAAGGGACAACAAGGTTGAACAGTTATAAACTCCTGCAAGACTGTTTCAGCCTGGACATAAGGAAGAACTTCTTTCCTGTCCGAGTCCCCAAGGTCTGGAACAGCCTGCCACTGGAGGTGGTTCAAGCACCTACTTTGAACGCCTTCAAGAGAAAATTGGATGCTTATCTTGCTTGGATCCTATGACCCCAGCTGACTTCCTGCCCCTTGGGCAGGCGGCTGGACTTGATGATCTTCCGAGGTCTCTTGCAGCCCTAGTGTCTAAGAAATCTACGAAACACTACTTAAAAAGTACTGTGCTTCATGTTTCCTCTTTGGATTCCAAGTCAGTTAATTAGTTGTTAAGGATTCTGGGCAGTGTAGTCCAATGGGCATTTCTTTGCACTGAGTTAGTAAAATTAGATTTAATACCAGAGAGGATTTATAAACACAGTGGTCCTCCTTCAGAGCTCATTGATATCAACTTGTCTGTTTCTTTTGAGATCAGTAGACTCTGGATTGAGCCCTTCATGGACCTGTGACCGTACTTAACCTTCGTATCTATCTATCTATCTATCACACACGTGTGTGTATGTGCATGTGTCATCAGCTATTGGCTACAGCTGAAGTATAAACTTAGGGGTACAGCAGAATGCTGTAGTATCTAAACTGTAGTATTCATAGTTAGTAGGTTTTTGCAGTCACCTCTCTTCCTGACTCCTTATTGTCTTACGTGGCCTCAATCACAATAGTCCATACTTTAAACGTATTCTATAAACAGAAGTGCAAAAACACAGAATTACATATATTTTGTATACACTTTGGGAGGATTTATGCAAAGAAAAAAATGTTTGGTTTTATCTTCGCTTTACAGCTTCTAAATATTGTTCTAAGAAATTTCAGCCAACATTTTTGAAAGAAGAAGGCAAGAATGGGTTTCATTTGCTGATTTATTTGTGAAGCTCACTGTGTGACATATAGCACATAATATGCACTTTACTTTTGAAAAGCAGAATGAAGAAGAAAATATTTTTTCCAGAGTTATGGCTGCATAGATAAGATACAGAGCCTAATCTTCAACTGCCTCACCTTCCCTTTCCTACCTGACTAAAGCTGAAACACTGCTGTTGCTAAAGACTGGTCTCCATGGGTGGGTCTGTTATTTTGAAAAGGGCTAAAGTATCTCCAAGGCTGTTAAATAGGAGGAGAGAGACCAGAAGCAGCTAGCAGACACTAACATTGCCCTAAGAAAGGTTAATGTGATTAGTGAAACATTAAGATAATTAAAAAGGAGAGATGATCAATTAACACCTCTGCAGTAAAGAACAATGTGCCATTAAGTCAACAACTGACTCTGTCAGCCGCCTGAATAGTGATGCACCAGTTGCTGCTCTGTGAAGCAAAAATCAAAGAAGGGTGCTTCTATTTCAGTCAGAAAAACAGCTTCCTTGCTTAATACTTGCACTCCAATCTTGTGCGGGGTGGGGGGTCAGCTTTTGGGGAAGAAAGTATGTGTTCTGTGCGAGAAAATATGGTATGTGACCAAATCTGACAAAAATAGAGGCAGCAGCACTAACACTGTTATTTCCAGTTTGGGCGACATGATACTTTGTTATATTTTAAAGGATAAGTTGGTTTTGTTTTTCTGTGGGCGTGTGTGAACATACACATTATGCATACACATTACCTTTGTCTCTCTTTCAGTTTCTCACACAAACACAAAAATGACACATAAACTGCTGTTGTCCATGACAACAGATTTTAATTAATTTAAGGCCATCATTTTTGTTCTGTTAGATAGTTCATGTATGTAGCAGTGCCCAGTCATGTGTTTGAAACCTCGTGATTGCATTTATTGGTTCAACTATTTCAAGAACTCAGTCTCTAAAATTCACAACCCCTCTTTCTTAAAGTGTTTTGACAGTTCTAGAGTTAAGTAATAGTATCTTCAGAAAGCTCTACTGTGAAGCTGAATTTTAGTAATTGACACAATAACATAACAACATTAAATCATCCACATTTTTTATAGTGGATAAGCCAGTCTGCTTGTAAATATGTTAAAGGATAGCATGTAGGTGGCAGAAGAATTATGCTACAATTTTAACAGCTAATAAATCTTTATTTAAGCAAGGGACCTCTAAAATTTAATTAGGCATATAAAAGCAGAGATCATTCTGAGGGTAAAAAATATGCCAATTCTCACAAGAAAAGACATCTGGTTCATGGAAAATTTTTAAGTTAAAATTTACTCTTTTGTTACTTTATCAATAGAAAAGCTTTCCTTGAGGGACAGCAAATGTCTAGCCTTTTAAAAAAACCAAAAAAAACCAAAGCGTTCTTTTTTCATGGCAAGTACATGGGTATAAAATAGCACTATACTGTTTGTGAGCCCTAGTCTTAATTGTCTGGTTAACAGTCATTGTCACAGCCTCCTTCTCTCTCCTGAAGAATGAAACTTCCAGAGGTATTGGTCTAAAACCAAGTATGGATGGTGGTTGTTAGCAGGGGAGGCCTCTGTCTTGCACTATATAGAGTGTTAATGAGATTTAGGATAATAATAAAAATAATTTTAGCTGCATAATTGCATGTCCTGTAAAGGGAGTATTGATCGTTAAACCCCTTTCGAACAATGTGTCTGACTTCAAAATTCAGATATTCGGACATAGACACAGCTTTAAGTGTTTTTTCTATATACCTCAAGGTACCAGGCAACTCGTGAATGCTGTGATGCTGGGGCATATGGAGTGTCCCACAGAAGCACAGGGACCTCCCCAGTGCGCTCAGCAGCAGACCCAGAAGTGGATCAGAAGCACTTCCAGTCCAATTCCAGGTCTGCCGGAGAGCATGCAGGGGAGCCCCCTGCAGCCCTCCACTTGGTGACTGGTGCCTCCTGGGTCTGGGGGGGATGCAGGGTCCCCCCATGGCTGATTGCCAAGCATGGGGGAGCCCCCTGCATGCTCCCTGGCAGTCTTGGAAGTGAACTGGAAGTACTTCTGATTCACTTCCAGGTTCTCTGCCAAGCACACCGCCACCCCCTCAACCCCTGTTCCTGTGGGATGCTACATCTGCCCCAGTATTGTAGCATTCACGAGCCACACCTGGTACCTTGAGGTATGTAGAAAAAACATTTAAAGCTGTGTCTATGTCCGAATTGTTGATTCTCTGAATCAGCATTGAATCTTCAGCTTCGGATTCAGCCGAATTAAATTGAGGACAATGATCTGAATCAATCAAATCCCTGTCACCGATTTGGGCCAAATATGAATCAAATACAGCTAGTTTCCCACACCCTTAACAGGTACTATTAGGCGGTGAGAAATCTTGGACAAAGCTGTGTGCCTCCTGCCTGTTTGTTTGTTTTGCAGAGTGATAGAACCCTTGCACCGACTCCAGGCCATTAAAAAATCCACTTTCTCAGTAGTAGATGTGTGTGGGTGTGTGCTTGTGCCTTTTTGTTTTCTTTAGGAGTTCAGTGGAATTCAACAAAAGTCCCCCACGGGGCAGGCATTTTTAAGTACTGTGGACTATGCACATTCTAGAGGATGTGGGCAATAACTCAGCCAAGGTAAGGACCTCTTATTTCTGCCCTTGAAAATTAATTTATTCTGGCAAAGATGCTATGAAATGCCTTGTCTTTGATTTTAATAATGTAAGGAATTGAACCTTTGCTCAGAACAAAATAGTTTTACTCTGACTCAAGGTTGTATCATTCTGCATCAATTAGGTATCTGCATCATCATGGCTAAATCAAAAACGTACTAATTTTGCACACCTGATGCTTCTAATATCCTTGGAAATTACGAAAGTTTATTAGTAACAGTTGTAAGAGTCAGCCTTCCATGTTACAATACCAAACTCAGTCATCCTTAGAGTCTATTTTTTGCAGAGTTCCTGGGACACTGCAAACTATTTTAATTATCAGTGTATGTCTTCACACAAACTGATACTGAAAGAACTCTCTTTCACCCAGTTTATAATCTGTTTATATGAGCAGAATAAATTATCTGTGATCCTGGACAAAAGCAGATGTTACAAACCAAATGTACCAGGCATAATGGCCAACTTCTGCCCTCTCTCCCACCTGTGCAACCCCACAGTGGACCACCAGACAGATGGTTTAGTTATGACATGGTGGATTGCAAAGATTTTTATTCCGATAAAGTAATTGTTTTTGTAAATCAGAGGATTTAAATGCGTAAAATGCTAGCCAGATGTTAGATCCCAAAATGGATTATGTTACCAGGAACCATTGAGTTAACTAGAAACAATGATTGTAGTGACTTCTACTAGGACAGTGGTGTGCCATCACTCTCATCATTAATGTAACAATGACTCTCCTTGCTTTATATCTATCTTTATTCCTTCTGTAGGCATGTATAGCTGGGGATAATTCCACCTCTCTGGAAGTCTCTGATTTTCCCCCTACGCTACTAGTTTCTCCATTATTTAAATCTCTTTTTAACCCATAATTAGGTTTCACTGTAAACTGGGAAGGCACTAATAAAACATACACTGCATGTCTAAGCAACATACTAGTCAGAGGGGACCAGCAGGCACTGGGGAAGTCCCTGTTCCCCATGCACTACCAGGAGTGACCAGGAATAATGGTCACAAGCTGGCAGAGGGTAGATTTAGGCTAGACATCAGGAGGCGCTACTTCATGGTCAGGGTGGCTAAGATCTGGAGCCAACTTCCAAGAGAAGTGGTTCTGGCTCCTACCCTTGGGGTCTTTAAGAGGAGGCTAGATGTACACCTTGCTGGGGTCGTTTGACCCCAGTACTCTTTCCTGCCATGGGAGGGGGTCGGACCTGATGATCTGCTCAGGTCCCTTCCAACCCTAGAAACTATGAAACTATTCTCTTGCATTTCCTGGACCATCACAGTTACAGCACTCCAACACATACTCCAGTAAGCAATGAGTATTGTTCACTGGGAAATCCATGTAGTTGACTCTTCTGCGGCAGGTGTGAATAGGAAACAGGCACTACCATATAGATGATGACAGCTGAAGATTTCAGAATTTCCAGGATAACAAACACAGTATCGGTGAGAGAACTCTGGAAAGTCCAGAAGGGAAGAAACTGGGATTAGGATTGATATTAGTCAGAAGTCATACATGTCTGTGAAAGATCAGTAGGAATTGGGGCCCAAGAAAAAAACACTATTGAGGGTTATCAAAGACAACTTCTGGGGTTTACTGTACTGAGAGCAGTCAGGACTAAAGTTGCTGTTGTCATTATGGAGAACCAGAAACAGCAGGTAGAAGATAAAGCTGAGAAATAAGGAAGTTGGGAGCTGAGGAGAAAAGGTCAGTCTTGGCAAATTCCAGGGGAAAGCCTGAGGTAGGATTGGAGTTGAGGATGTCAGAGAACAAAAGCTGAAATAAGGAAGTTTTATGGCTAAGGTACCTTAAAGCCTGATCTCACGCCATTGGGTTAGTTGGCCACTGGGGGTGTTTTTAAAAATGCTTCAGGGATGGTGGTGGTGGGGAGAAAGGGGGAGGCATCACTTTAATTACAGGAGCTCCAATGACTGCTGCAATTAAAGCACCACAGCATCTCATGTATCCGTGTCCCCACACTTCAAAATTGTGGCAGGGATGCATGAACAAGATGCAGTTAAAGCACACCCACTGCCATTTTGAAGTGAGGGATGCTGATACACGAGATGCATAAGGCTGCTGGAGCGTGGTAATTACCATGCTCCAGCAGACTCAATTAATCAAGCCTGCTCCAATGTGCTGTAATTACATCCTGGCAATTCTGAAATCTTCAGCTGTAATCACCTACACAGTAGTGCCTGTTTGCTATTCAAACCTGCCACAGAAGAGTCAACTACATGGATTTCCCAGTGAACAGTACTCATTGCTTACTGGAGTATGTGTTGGAGTGCTGTAATTTCACCCTTGTGTATAGGCACCGTAGAATACTGAGCACAGTTTATATATAATATGACAACTTAAAGCTCAGGTCATGGAAGAGCCTGTGCACCTTTTTCTTGTTGACTCAGGGCTCTGATAGATGACCATTAAGGTAAGGCTTTAGTTTTTACAGTCTAGTACCTTCAATGGTGAACTTCTTCTAAAAGGCTGCATATCCTGATGGTAACCAAAATCTAAATATAGTGAAAGGAAAGGAGATTACTTGGCTAGATTTCGGCCAGGTACAAACATTACACTTAGACCAATCTAAGTGATTGGAAATCAATCTGAACCCATAACAATACAAAAGTTTCATGTAAATAGATGGGTCTAAAAATGACAGAACCAGGTCTAAGGTAGACCTGGTTCGGTGTGCAATCAAATCAAATCAATCTTAGACCAGTGAATCAAACTTCTGTACCAGTTCTCCTGTCAATTCAAGTTAGTTCACTATCCTCCTGCATCCCAGCCGCCTTTGCATCCACCCACTACCCCTCCCTTGCAGGGAGGCACGCTAGCACTCAGCGCACATTCAGCTGCTCCATCTCAGTGTCAAGTAGGCCCCACACCCCAAGCTCTCCCAGAGCTGAGCCAGCACAAACTCCTGCCTCCGGCTATCTGTTAGCTGCAGGCAGCCAGTGGGATGGAGTTGGGGGTGTGGGGGGGGGGAGAGAAGGGAGGTGTCTGCATCCTCTGCATGAGCCCTGGGACCTGGGCACCCAGTCCCATGTCCGTGAACCCACACCCCATGAAAAAGCAATCCTTGATGTGCACACAAGCTTGACACTGAACCCAGGAGAATCCCTGCACTTGGGCACAGCCCCACAGACCACGACCCTAGCTCCCACACACCATGACATGGTCAGAATACTGTGGTTAGAGTACTACGCCCCTGTCCTCAGGCACAGCCCCACAGACCCAATCCCTAGCTCCTGCATACCACTTCTCAGAGGAGAAAGCCAGGCAGTCTGCCACCTGGACCACAGCATGGATGCTTCCCACCTCCTGGGCAGCAAATGGTGCTGATGGCTTGCCCCTGTTGTGTCAGAGTGGCAGGGGGCAGAACACAGATGGCAGAACATTGAGACTAGACCTTCATGGAAACAACTCTGGCCTGTTACAAGGCTTTTTTGAAGTGTAGTTATAGGGTGTCAGAGTACTAGGGCAAGGAGGATGTAGAGGTGGGGGCACTAAGCATCCAAGGTGGAGCAAGCAGGTAGATGACCCTGGAAACTTCAAGAATAGGTCGTCCCCCCACCCCCCCCCATGGCTAGCTGTCTCCGTGTTGCAGGTAGAGGATTCATGGCGGGGTTGGTGGCCCCTTGCCCCCCGTCTATGGGAGGGCTCGGTGGGGTCCTGTGGGGGGTGGAGCCTGGTGGTCCCCTTGCCTGTCCCTCCTGTGCACAACTTAGGGCCCTGGAGGAGCAGGTGAGGGAGCTCCAGGCTGAGGTGAGCAGGCTGAGGGGGATCAGGGATGCAGAGGATGAAATTGATGCCTATCTCTGTTCCCTGCAGGCCCGGTCACCCACTGTACAGCCCCCACAGGAGACGCATCCAACGCAGGAGTGGCAGAAGGTGTCCAAATCCAGAGCTGCTAGGCCTAGAGTGGTGGAAGCTCCCCAGGTTCACCTGGGGAACAGGTTTGATGCCCTGGCAGCTGTGATGGAGAAAGATAGAGAAATTGCCTC
>NW_017729022.1:177883615-177885970 GCF_001723915.1 Gavialis gangeticus
GACGTGGAAAAACTGGAGCAGAAGGCAACAAAAATGGTTAGGGGACTAGGGCACATGACTTCTGGAAAGCGTTTCAGGGAACTGGGCTTACTTAGTCTAAAGAAGAGAAGACTGAGAGGGGTTTTAATAGCAGCCTTCAGCTACCTGAAGGGGGGTTCCAAAGAGGATGGAGCTAAACTGTTCTTAGTGGTGACAGACAACAGAAAAAGGAGCAATGATTTCAAGTTGCAACAAGGGAAGTTTAGGTTAGATATTAGGAAAAAATTTCTCACTAGGAGAGCAGTCAAACACTGGAACAGGTTACCCAGGAATCTCCATCCTTGCAGGTTTTTAAGACCCAGGTAGACAAACCTTTGTCTGGGATGATCTAGCTGAGGATGCTCCTTCTTTGAGCAGGGGGTTGGATCAGATGACCTCCTGAAGTCCATTCCAACCCTACTTTTACTATGGTTCAATCCATTCACCTTTTCTGCCATCCTTTCAGCCTTCTTCCATCCTTTCAGCCACCCTCTTGCAGCCAGAATCTCACCCACCCATGGACACTGAGACCCCATGGGCACCACTGTGGACCATAGAAGACCCCTGTCCCATCTTCCTCCACTACCTGACCTTGGGACTATGGCGGGATGAGGAATCTCATTGCCACCTGACGCAATGAGGAGAACTAGCACCAGCTCAAGAAAGGGCACCAAAACAGGAATGTCTTCAAGTGCATCACCTAGCAGATGTAGACATAGTGCCACAAAAGGGACTGGGAGGAGTGCTGTGCCAAGACTAAGTGGATGAAGTTCCAGTATAAGTGCATGTATGATGCCAACAAAAGGTCTGGGGCCTGGAGGTAGACTGGCCTTCTATGAGCCGTCTCGCTTCCTTGCCAAGAAGACTCCACGCACCTGTGGAACCAAGGAGTTGTTGACAGGGACCCCACCACAGTAGGAGGCAGAGGGAGGCCCCAGGATGAGAGGACAACTGGGTGATTACGACCAGGTCCCTGAGGGCCACAGGGCAAGAGGTCAGGTGCTGCAGTTGCCCACGAGGAATCCACCCTGCTGGTGCTGATCTTCTTATCATAGGATCTGGGAGTCAAGGTGCACATGCAGTTGGACTGGAGTTCCCTTGGTGTCTTGTTGGGCATGGCCAAGAGCAGGGAGCATGGCATGCAGGAGTAGAGGGAGAGCTCCGATGCCATGGACACTGCAATCCAGGACTTGGACCCTGAGCCCATGCCCTCCACCTTTCAAGAGCCCCCTCCACCCCAGTCCTCACCCCCACTGATTGTGGCTGTACATGTGGGCCCCTGGCCACCCCACACTGCTGCCACACGTGTTTCGGATCCACTCTTTTTCTGGCCCCTTTCCAGATGCACAGAATGCCCCCCAGCCATCCCACTATTAGCGCAGTGGCTGCTGCTGCAGCACAACTCACATGACTCATAACTATCCTTCTTCTAACTTTTGCTGATGACTCACACCCCAATCAAGGATACTGCATCCCAGGAAGGTATGGTTCACCCGCCACTCCACGTGGCTATAACAGGGACCCAGACCCTGGAGAGGGAGTCTCAGGGGAAAGGGAGCAGGGAAGCAAGCGGGAGTGTTGGTGGTGGGGGGCTGCAGGTGCTACAGGCCACCCTCGTGGTCCTTGGCCACAACTGTGAGGGCTGTGAACTCAGATGGAGTTGGGATGGGCAGTGCAGGGATGGTGGGGCATGAGAGGAGAATGAATCGCCCCACCCTGACCACTTATAGCGTGGGCCCTCAGGTCACTATGTGCACAAGAGGTTTCTGTCTTTCAGAACAGTCATCCCCTCCCTCTCCCCCCATTCCCATCCTGGACCACAACTGAAGTGCCAGACCACCCCATCCCCTCACCTTGAGCAGTTATCAGCCCATCTGCCATTCTGTGGGAACATAAAAATACCTCGTTCACACCTCCCTTCCTTAACTTGGCCCCAGGGAAGGCACACCCAGGCCAAGGGTCAGTGAGGATCTAGTCAGGGAACTTCTGGAGGGACTGGATGTATTTAAATCAGCAGGTCCTGACAATCTCCACCCCTGAGGAAATTAGCTGAGGTCATTGCAGGACCCATGGCATGGCTTTACGAGCACTCGTGGTGCTCTGGTGTGGTGCAAGAGGACTGGAAGAGGGCCAATGTGGTTCCCATTTTCAAAAAAGGGAGGAAGGAGGACCCAGGAAACTATAGGCCAGTTAGTTTTACCTCAACCCTGGGCAAGCTTTTTGACAGAATTATTCTGGCGCATGTCCACAAGGGGCCAGTGGGGGAGGTTATGCTTAGGGGCAACCAACACAGATTCATTAGAGGCAGGTCCTGTCAGACCAACCTGGTGGCCTTCT
>NW_017729022.1:177886407-177912148 GCF_001723915.1 Gavialis gangeticus
CTACGAGGAGAGGCGACAGGACCTGAACCTGTTCAGCCTCCACAAGAGAAGGCTGAGGGGGGATCTAGTGGCCTGTTACAAACTAGTCAGAGGGGAGCAGCAGGCATTGGGGGAGTCCCTGTTCCCCCGAGCACTACCAGGAGTGACTAGAAATAATGGTCACAAGCTGGCAGAGGTTAGATTCAGACTAGACATCAGGAGGCGCTACTTCACTGTCAGGGTGGCTAGAATCTGGAACCAACTTCCAAAAGAAGTGGTGCTGGCTTCTACCCTGGGGGTCTTTAAGAGGAGGCTAGACAAACACCTTGCTGGGGTCGTTTGACCCCAGTACTTTTTCCTGCCATGGCAGGGGGTCGGACTTGATGATCTGCTCGGGTCCCTTCCGACCCTAGAAACTATGAAACTGTCAGGACCATGTTTAGCTCCAGGGACAAGCAGTGTCCTCCTAGCTGGCCAGAGCAGTGGTTCTGAAATGCCCCCCTTCTCCCACACCCTTGGACTCATGGAAAGGCACTGAAACAGTTCACTGAGCTCTGCAGGCAAAGTGTAAAAACTAGGTACAAATGTGAGTGCTTGTCACCCTGCCCCATTTGGCAGCTCCATGGGCCTATGTGGCAGAGAGGACACTGAGGTCAGAAACAGAAGACACTATGGGAACCACTAGAGTTTATAGTACCACAGGAACAAGAAAAGTTTCCCAGTTGCTAAATAGCCCTAGTACCTCCCTCCTTGCCATTCTAAGAAAGACACTGATGTGATGGCAGGAGTCCTGCATGGGAACTGTTATCTCAGACACTGCAGTTCCACTGCCATGGTGACTCCTGCATTGTGCACCTGGAGGGGCTTGCAAGTGGCACTCCAGCACTGTCCCTCTCCCCTCTGATCTGAACCCTGGGGAAAATCTATGAGTGCCAAGTAACTCCAAATTTCACAGTGTAGGCAATCACTGTACTGACTCCTCCAGGCAACCCCTACTTCCCCTCCAATAATCATGGCCCCATTCCAGTCCCAACAGTCCACCTTCCACACCCCAACCAGACAGCAAAGAATTTCACCCTCCCTCCTCCCCACTGGAGTATTCATAGTAGAAGAATGGTGCTGGAAAGCCAAGGGCAGCACATGGCAGGACTCTTCTTGGGCAGCCAAGGTCTAGGAGCCTTTCCCAGGATCAGGTTACAGGTTCAGCAGTGTCAATAGTGGTGCTGATCATGAACTTATGTGGGGGTGTCAGCACATCATGGCAGAGCCATAGGTAGCGGTAGCACTTGAGGTGGATTCTCATATTGAATGGCAACCTGGGCTTCCCTAGCACACCATCAAAGCAGATGGCCCCCCTCTACCTCTCGAGTACCTCCCAGGGGACCATCTGCAGCAGGAGCATAGCATATTTAACCACCCAGGAGCAGTGGTTAAAGCTCATAATTCTCATGAGGGCTATCAGGACCTAAGTATGGCTCCTGCAGGGACACAGCACTGAAACACCTCTCCTGTAAACAAAGGATGGGGAGAGAGGGTGGTGTAAGAGCTCTTCTGGCATTCCCAAAAGCAGTCACTCCCCACCCACTCCAGGGATGATCGAAGTTCCCATGGGACCCAGAGTCCCTGGGTGCTCTGAGGGAGAGAAACAGGTGCCCACCACAGTGCCTGGAGAGAAACCCATCGCCTCCCTCCCTGGCAATCCATCCTAACACTGCTGCAGGGCCTGCTGCCCATCTGCAGTACAGCCAGGACCCCCATCTCCACTGTGCCCAGTGGAGAACAGTGGCACAGCTCCCAGTCCCGGGCAGGGGCAGGACACAAACAGGAGACTTACCATAGTTCCCTCACTGTCTCCATGTCAGTGCCCAGGTGAGTGCTTGGAGGGTCTGAGATGTCTGTCCTTATACTTCATTTTTTAAGTTTAACACAAAGACTCTGTGTCTCCCCTGTCTAATTGCAGAGACACCAACTGTATGAGGGAGGACAGTATGTGGAGGATGTGATGGTGGCCAAGGGCTGGGGGCTGCATAGCTGCACAGCACATGAAGGATGTCCATAGGAGGCACTGAAGAAGCAAAGAGGAGATGCTGCAGGCTTTGGTCACTGCCTCCAAGCTCTGTACATGTACAGGTGACTCCTGGCACTAGGAGTTGCTGGACCAGCATGAAGAGAGACTCATGATATGGAGGGGTACACGGCCAGGATGGGAGATATCTATACCCCGGTTGTCGAGGTGCAGGAATGGGAGGTTCTGATGGTCGCCTACTGTTTCGAGGCAACCTGCACCTCTGCAGAGCTGGCAGAGTTGCAGAATGTAGAGAGGGGATTTATGGACAGAATTGTGGACCACTTTGGGCATTTGTACACATGCATGTGCCGCAGTGGTGAGGGCTTTCGCCTGGTGCTGTGGTACACGAAGTTGTATAAGAGGCGAAATGTGTGCCGGCACTGAGAAAATTTCAGTGGCATTCCTTTGAAATAAAACACATTGGAAGTGCTTTAGTTCAAAAGTGCACTGCTGCCATTTTCTGCACGCTGATGCACATTTCGCCACTTATACAACTGAATGTGGCACAGTACAGTTCGCATCAGCTCGTGTGTCAATGTGACAGATCTCCAGCATGCCATGGAATGAAAAGGTATGTGTATAAATGCCCTTTGCGTCCACCTATGTCACCCCTGACTGGCACCAGTGCTGCTTCTCACAGAAAGCCTGTAGCCCTCTTGGCTAGGGGACGGTTCTCTGGGCTCCATGGGAGGGGGGGGTCCAATGGGAGTCCCATGGGAGGGATTCCTGGTTGCCAACTAGTGGGGGAACTTTCCCCACCACACCCTGAGTGGAACCCCTGAGTGGGAGAGGGACTTGGGCCAGTAGGAGTGCCATGAGGAAGCCAGTGACCTCTGGCCCAGGGTAGCAAAAAAGCAGGGAGGTATTAGGGCAGGGCCCACTCTGGTGGGCATCAGTGGGTGTGGGGAGTGGGACTGGGGTGTCTGCTGGGTGACATGAGTCCCAGGCATGGCTGAACATCACAGGGCCAGGGTCCCCAAAGGGAGAGACGGCCCTGGGGGTGGGGGTTGAGGGGCTGGGTGTCAGAATGTAGGAGAGCCAGGAGCCCATGGTCCCCTCTGTGACTGTCTCCCTCTCGGCAACCTCCTCCCCCCAGCAAAGCAGCTGCCTCCTGACCCTGACCATGCACCCATACCACAGATCTTTCAGATGGACAGAGGGTCTGGGATCACCTACCTGTCCAGCTCCTACATGGAGGAGTCCCTGATCTTCACTGCTGAGTCTAGGCATTAGTGTGCTAGGTCAAAAGCCCCCATGCCTCCCCTCCAAGGTTTTCTGTTTGTTAGAGTTCGGCTATGGTGGCATTCTTCCTGATCCCAAGCCCCTCCCCCTTCCCCATACTAGCTGCCCCTTCTAGGTTATTTTGCTCCTTTCACAAACCTCCCCTGCCCCTTCCAAAGGTTTGCCAGTTTGTATCAATTGAAAGAGTGACCAAGCTGAGACATGGGCAATGTTCAACAGGTTTTATGTATTAAAAATGGTAAAAGTTTGCAGGTGTAATGTTTTAAACTGAGGCATATCACTTCCTCATGCCGCATTCCCCTGCATCCTGGTGTATGTCCCTGGGGAGAGTGGGGGTGGAGGAGGGGATGGGGAATGATGTCCAGGCAGCCTGAGTTGTGGGCAATGCAGCCTGGGACAGCCCAGGCCAGGAGATCCATGGTCTGGTGCCAGGGCATCAGTACTTGAAGCCCTCCAGCCCTACTCACCGGGGGGAGGATGCCCAGTCCATGATTGGTGGTCTCTGTGAAGAACCCTATGAGGAGAGGTTGAGAGATCTGGATCTCTTAAGCCTATACAAAAGATGGCTGAGTGGGTGACCGTGTAGCCACCTATAAATTTATCACGGGAGGACAGCAGGGAATTGGGGATGTGCTGTTTACCAGAGCACCCCAGGGAGTAACTAGGAATAATGGGTGCACACTAGTGGAGAGATTTAAGTTAGACATTAGGAAGAAATTTTTTACAATAAGGGTGGCCAGAGTCTAGAATGAGCTTCCAAGAGAGGTGATGCTATCACCTTACTTGGAGGTCTTCAAGAGGAGGCTTGACAATCACCTGGCTGGGATTGTCTGACCTCAGTCCTCTTTCCTGCCCAGGGCAGGGAGTTGGACACGATGATCCACTGGGTCCCTTCTGACTAAAATCTATGAAATCCCTGCACTGGATGTGTTCACTTGCCATGCCTGGTCCATGCAGTGTTCCTCTCCTGTCCAGGCTTCACAGATGACCTCACCCCTGGTCTCACATATGTTTTGGAGGACAAATGTGACAATGATGAGTCATGGCTGGTTCTCCTTGTCCACCTCAATGCACATGCTGAGAACCTGCCAGCTAGGGGTGTGCAAAATGGGCTGTATTCAATTCGGATTTGGATATGGCCCAAATTGGGGACAGTGATTCGATTAATTGATTTGGATCACTGTCCCCAATTCAATTCAGCCAAATCCAAATCTGAAGATTTGATGCTGATTCGGAGAATCAGCAATTCAGCCATAGACACAGCTTTACATGTTTTTTCTACATACCTCAAGGTACCAGGTGCAGCTCATGGATGCTGCAATGGTGGGGTGGATGGAGCATCCCACAGGAGCTCAGGGGAGACCCCTGCATGCTTGGCGGTGAACCTGTAAGTGGACAGGAAGTACTTCCACTTTTGGGTCCGCTGCCAAGCATGTGCACCCCCTAGGCTCAGTGATCAGCCACAGGGGCACCCCGGGTGCCCCCCCAGACCCTGGAGGCACCAGTTGCCAAGCCCCTCCCACCCTGCGCTCCCATGGGAACCTCCATCCACCCCACCATCTCAGCATTCACAAGCCACCTGGTACCTTGAGGTATGTAGAAAAAACATTTAAAGCTGAGTCTATATCTGAATCGTTGAATCTTTCCAAATCTCTCCGAATTGATTTGGAGGGTTCTGATTTGATTTGTAGAGATTAAAGGGTCTCCTGATTCGATTCGGATTTGGAGATTCAGCCACCAAATCAGGCTGAATCTCCACCAAATTGAATCAGCGACCAAAGCTTCTCACAGCCCTACTGCCTGTCTGCTGCACCTTCGTACTGCCAGTGCACCTTGAGGAGTGAAGGCAAACTCCACCATCATGCAGCACCTGCTCAGGCAGTAGTTGAAGTGCTCTTTCCAGTCATCCAGCTGTTTCCCACAGAGTTTTATCAGCCAGGCATGAGAGGATAAGCTGGGTTCCAAACAATGAGGGAGTGGATGATATCTCTGATGATGAAACTGAAGACCCCAGGAACATAGTGCTGCTCTGCATCATCCAGAGGAGTGGGGAGTTGCAGAAGATGCAGGCATCGTGGGCACTGCCCACCCAGCTGGTGAAGATGTGGGTGAAGTGGCTGTGGTAGCCAACAATGACCTGCAGGATGATGGAGAAGTAACCCTTGTGGTTGATAAATGTCTGCGCATCCTGGGCTAAACAAAAAATAAAAATGTGGGTGCCATCCATGGCCTGCATACAGTTAGAGAAGCCCATGCAGTGCAAGCCAGCAAACACCTTATGCAGGTTGACAGCGTGGATAAAGCACTTGACTAGGACATCCTGGATGATCAAGCATAACTCCCAGATGGCCTCTCTGGCTATGGTCTTGCCTACTTTGAACTAGTTAGTGATGTAGCAGTAACTGCTGGGGGTGGCCTGCTTCATGACAGCGATGGCCACCCACTCCTCTGGAGTGAGGGATCACTGTATGCAGACATTCTAGCACGTGGTGTGGAGGAAAGCTGGGATACAATGTCAATGAAGGTGAAGGTGGAAGGTCTTGACCCACCGTTCATTGTCCCAGGTACCCAGGATGATCCACTCCCACAAGTCAGTGCTGGTGGCACAGGCCCAGAACTCAAGCGCAATGGTCTGGAGGTGGTGCCAGAGCACCTTGGCATCCAGGGCATCCTGGATGGCCTCAGTCATTTGAAAGTCAGTGCCCCAGTCCAGGATGCTGGGCGGGTATAGGGTGCAGTGAGTGGCTCTGTCTGGTATGTCTGGTGACTGGCTTGGGGTATGAAGTCATGTGCCATGGTGACCAGCTGCCACTTTCTGTCCAGGTGGGTGTGCGTGATGTCCTGCAGCCTCCAGCAAGAGTTGTGCAGGGCAACAAGAAGGACACACCACAGCTACTGGGTCTCCTTGCTTGGCTGCAGGTAGTGGGACACCATGGCAGGTTGTGGGGCAGGCCAGGGCACAGAGGTATGTGCAGCTCACAGTGGAGGGTGCTTGCTCTGGTGCTCTTCTGGAGTGCTGGGGTGCCAGGGGAGAGCCCATGGTGATGTAGCAGAGGGTTGGGGGTGTGCTTGCCCATGCCTGGCAACCAGTCAGGTGTGGCCCAGGTGCTCAGCTGCACTTGACAGTCTCCAGCAGTCCAGAGAACCCACACAGCATGCTGGGAGGCACACAGGAGTGCCCCCAACCTGCTGCCCTTGGCCAGTGCATACGTCCTGCGTGCCCCTCCTCACACAGGGTGAACGTGTGTATTGTTCACTAATAATCTAACATAGGCCACTTACAGAAAACCATGTAGGTTTGATCGATTCCTCCTTAGGCTTTTTGAACATCTGAACTTAGCCTTTGTGTAACAAATTATTACACATTCCCTTCTGCTGACAGCCCCTGCTGACTAACAGACAAGCAAAGTATCCTGTACTCCCTTCCTTCAAGAAGTCTGCCACTGCCTCTCATTTCACAGAGAACAGCCAGCGCAAAGGACAAAAGTTGAAAGGAGGGGTATGACTCTAGTCTAGTAATGTGATCCTTTTACAACTGTATTTAATGAAAACTTCATTCCTTTTCCCGCTCAAACAGAAGGGAAATGTTTATGTTTGCTACACATGTTGTATTTAGATAAAGGAACAAGGGGTGACTGTCTTTCGTTCAATTAAAACAGAAGAGGTTAGAGGCTAATTCAGCCTCTTATTAATTTGTTGGTAAATATAATTTTAGTATTCAACTGACACTAATAAATGTTTTGAGGGATGAAGTTTTGACGTTGTTTCTTTACCCTTGTGCTGCATATAAACAGTAATTGGCTAACTGGCAGCCTCATGACTAGATATAAAACCTCTGTTTATATAGTTCAAATGTCAATTTCTTTTCTGCTTTGTCTGCAGAATAAACAGAATGAAAAAATGTGACAGTAACAAAATTTTGCAACTTTTGAAAAAGCATTTGGACCACTGGACAAGCTGGGAGAAAAAAATCCTTTCAGTTTACATTTTTCTGGCCTTTGTTTTGCATACAGCTGTGTTATAGCTTATAGCAACTAATCCTTTTTTAGTTGTTAAAGCAGCCTTTAAGTTGTTTGGACACATTTCGCAGGAAATTTTCCTGCTTTTAACTTCTCTACAGAATACACAAATACATTTCTGCACAGAATTTCTGTTCTGTACTAGATTTAAGAAATGCTTTCTAGAGCACACTCTGTGTGAAGTGTTTAAGATATTTCACCCGATTTATAGAATTTATTGAATTACAAACTAAATTTGCTGTGTCTCAGTTTTATACTTACCAGGAAATCATTTGGTTTTCTGCAATTTCATGTTACTATGTGGCTCTTTTAAATGTGGTTACCAACTGCACATAAACACATCACAGCCACTTTCAAATTCTTGTCCTCACTTACGAGCTTTGGAGAGTTTTTTTAACTAACCAATGGCTAATTTAAATGAATTGATACCCACCATTTGATAATCTTTAATTTCTTCTCAAATGATGAGGCTAGGCCATTTTTCAATACTGTGTACCAGATAGATCTCAGAAACTGGTCTAATTGAGGAAAGTTTTCATAATGATTAGCTGTATATATTCTCCATGCCCTGTACTTTATGCCTAATGGTGTAAAAAGTCCTGGGACTTCACAGCCCAGCAGGGGGTAGCCAAGTACTGGCAACTAAGATTAAGTCCAACTTCATAGTCTCCTTCATTATAAGGACAGCTATACAGAGCATTCATTCTCTAAACAGATTTCACTTTTTGATGGCTTGGATTATTTATCCTATCATAGATATATTGTGCCCCAAGAGGAATCTGTGCCATGTGAATCCTCAGCACAGAATATTGTAATAGATTTTCCCCTCTAATGTTTTAAGAAAGCACTCAGGTTAGAGTTATGTAGCTTAGACAAATATCCCCATCTTTGGGGGCTTATGGGTGAGTTTTGAAAAACATTTGAAGGTTTTCAAATTTTGTGGTCTGATATTCAAAATGTTTTGCCAAACGTGTATACAGATTGTCATGACCATGCACGTGGAAAACCAGAACTGTCTGGATTGCCAGAGACTTGCCGTTGGCATGCATGAAATATCCAATGTGTGATGAAAGTCATACAAAAAGTAGGCACACAGAGAACATCAGGGATGTTCCTCTGATGGTGCTAGCATAGATGGAATCTGTGCTCTTAAGATCTGGGTCCCATTGACCTTTGTGTTTAACAGCTCAAGGACCTAAGATATAATAGAAGACCCATTGCAGAGACAGGTATCATTGCTTTGGTAGAAAGATGTTGGAGAACATTCACCAAAATATCTGATGAAAGCAATTGTGAAATCTTGCAGTTTGGGTGCTGCGCTGCAGATTGAAGAAAGATACCTGTACATAGTGTATGAAAGGAAATGTTGGAATTAAATTCCCACCACCACCACCAGAATAGCAGCAATAATAATAATACAGTACCACTTAGAGACCCTAGAAAAGATCAAGGCTTTCTTGCGCTAGGCACTGTACATACAAATAAGAGTCTAGACCATGTAGGAGAAATGAGAAAGAATTACTATCATTATTCTTGATATGGTAAAAAGAAATAGTGACTAGTTCAGAGCCACAAAGGAAGTCTGTGGCTGAGCAACAGGACTCCTCTGAGTTCCAGACAGGTGCTTTAACCACCAAGCCATCCTTCCCCTCCTAGAACAGAAAAAATTCTTGGTTGAGAAATAAGTTGAGCAGAATCTTCATTCTTACTTTTTAAAGCAAGTAAGAGCCACTCACTAACTATACTCTTGCATGGAAACAGCACAGTTAATGCCTCTTTAAAAGACTGCTATTGAGGATAGAATAGTTCATTTCTCTTAGCACCTACTCACTTTGTTGCCTTCCCTCACATACCAGTCTGGTTTTACATTGCTTTTCTTTGTTCTGTTTTCTTTAGTGCAATGAACCCTTACATTATGACTTTCTGCTGTAGTTTTAACCTCTAATATGCAACCATTACAGCTTATCTTGTCTCCTAAATTACTCTAAAATCCAATTATAAAATCCTCTTTCCTTCAATAGCATACAACTTGCCACATTATTAAGATGCTGGTTTGCTCTTTTGTTTTTCTAAATTAATAATAACCACAATTTTCCGTCCGGTCTTAGTACTGAAGACTTTACATTGCCCTAGCACTTTCCCATAATATATATTATGTTTATTTTTATATTCTAGTTGTGTTAAGAAAAAATGAGAAAGGTCTTGAAAAAAAATCTACAGGTCAACTTTTATATATTAAAGTTTCTAACATTATGAAAGACCATAGTAAAAAGATTTTTAACTTAATAGGTAAATCCCCACTCAAAAAAATATTCTCCCATAGTAGAATAGTAACCCACCATTTTCAGTAGACTTTTTGTTGGCAGTACTGTTGCTAATTTAAGATATTATTTGTTGATTTCAAAGTAAGAGTTCTGCTATATGATAATCTGCAAGGAAACTACAAGACACTAATGTAGTATAATATAGATCCACTGAAGTTAAAACAGCTATATTCCTTTATGCCAAATGAGGTTCTAGCTCATAATATCTTAGTAAGAAAAGGACCAGCGTACCATAACATAATAGACTGTTTGTTTTGGAAGTTTATAAAATATATATCCTGATTTTCCATAATTTCTGATTTTGCTCTCTGAAATGCCATGGTCTCCAAGTTAATGTTCCAAACATAGATTGTGTCCTGACATTAAAACCTTTTCTCTTGGAACACTAACAATGTTAATACAACTACCAGCCTGTTTTTAATAAACCTTTTAGTACTGCAAGCATTTTCTGAAACCCAGTGTGATGATCCAGTAATAAAAGGGATGCTGTGGAAAAGAAGATGCTCCATGTAGCTTGCAGCTTGAGTGAAATTTACCAGAAGGGCACACTAATCAGTAAATAACATAATCACATGCACACACAAAACAACCCACCACCCCATAATCACAATCATGTGCAACAAATTAGCAATGAAAGAAGCCCTCAGAAATGAAAGAAGACTTACAGGGAGAAGAGGTGTTTCTCTTTACAATAGTTGTCATCATGATAATAATTAACAACAGGAGATGAGCCCATACTTTTGAAAAAAAGCATCTGATTATGAGCTAAAAGGTGGTTTCCAGTTTTAAAACCAAGTGAGTGCACAAAAGAATATGATGTGGTCTTTCCAGATCCCTTAGGCTAGGAACAGCTGTTACATTTGTCTTGGGACAAGTGTTACTTTCAATAATAGCGAACTGCACATACAGAGAGATCCTGCTCACACATAATTTAATGGCAAAACTGATCAACTGGCACAGGATCGAGATCTAAATTAGAATGGCATTTCTAGAGGACACTGGAGCTGTAAAAGGCAAGCCTTGTTCAAGGAGCCCTGACTGTACCGGGATTGCAGCAGTTTTTAAGAAGCCAGGGGACTTTCTTCTTTTCTGTAGTGTGAAGAACACTGTGAATTTAATTAAACCTTGCAGAGCTGATACGTTTGCAAATCTATTGGCTAATCAGTCATCTCAAATACTTAGAATTCATGTTTTTTGGGGTTTTTTTAATCGTATTGATCATTGTATGATAGCTGCTTTGAGAAATATTTCTAGCTTATTTAAAAGGAGCTAATATAAATTAACTTGTACTAGTAGATCTCTAGAAGAAGTTGAGGACATACATCTATACATGTATATATAGATATATAATTAAAGTTCAAGGTAACATTGAAATGAATAATTATTTACTATTTTGTTAAATGCTGACATGTATGACAGCAATCGTATATTAGTACAAATGGCTCATTAGTTGCTTTGTAGGGCTGCACTGGTTTTAAGATTCAAAATCTCTTCTGATTTTTGCTATTCAATTTTTGGCAGTGGGCCAGATGTAGATATGCATAATATTTCACTGTTAGACCTTGCAAACAGAATATCCTGCTGTGCTAAAGAAAACATTGTGTTTCTTACCACATGAAAATAATCCATCACTTTTCAATCAGCACACACACACACACACACACACACACACACACACACACACACACACACACACACACACACACACACACACACACACACACACACACACACACACACACAAAAATCCTCTACCTGTTTTTTCCATCAGACTCAAGAAAAATTAATGGCTACAATGTGAAAGGTGGACTCTTTGTACATGATCCATTAAAGTACAAACTAATCAAAATATATCTAGTATCTGATTTGCTAAGCAATTTGGAGCCAGAGGCAAGCTGCAGAAATGCTATCTCACAACTTTTGCCATCTTTTTCTATCTGCATCAACTTGTTTGTTTTAAATATCACATGCAGAGAAAGAAAATAAATATACAGCAATCTAGAACATCAGTCATGCCGCTCACAGTTATTATATATACTACATTATATGTTAAATAAATCTATAAGAGATTTAGCAATGTGCTAAACAAAATGCAGCCTATGAAATGCAGTTTTGTGCACAAAGTAAATATGAGCCATAGAGTCCCTTATTTCCAAGTTTTGGAAATAGACACCCGTCAGCACAGTAAGCTCATTCTTTGTGGAGCTAGGTTAGCACAACATACACTTGGTTTCAACTCTGTGGGGGAGATAAAACATATCCGTCTGTTGCATTTTGTCATGTATTACTGTGCTTCTATGACCTTTGCTATGCAATGTATACCATGAAAATCAGGATATTTACTAAATATAAAAGTTAACTTGACTAGGCTATCTAGGGCATTTCCCATGAAAAATTCAGGGAATATAAATATGCCAGTGGCTACCGTACTGTACTATATAACATATACCTATATTGACTACTTTTGTATATATCCTTTGGAATCATACTTAGACACTCTAACTATCCTAGTACACAAGCAAAAGTTTATTCATTTTCGGGCACTAGAAAACTAGTCCAGGAACAGTTGCCTTTCGTGGACATACAGTGTTCACAAACAGGATTACTTGCAGTCACGATAGCCTACCACCTTACCTTTTCAACCCATGGGGGACTAGGTATCCACCACAGTACCCAACTCCAGGCTTTGACATTTTAGGAAAGTTTTTTTTTTTTTAAACTGAGTAAGGTCTTGTATCTTAGGTACACTTGCCCCCTGTGAATGCCCTGAACCTAAATGGAGACCATCAGGTTTGGTGGCTGTCGAGCCAGGTGAGGAAGTCCATAAGAAGAGTGTTGTTGGAAGTGCAAATTTGAACAGAAAATCTGAGAATGACAGGTTCATCAAACTGGGAGGCACCGCCAGGCTCATGGCTTGTGATTGCTGAGCATTCTTCATTGGTCCTCTTTGAAGAATTTTAAGTAGTGCATTTTTAGACCATTGAATTTTGAACTTCTGATCACCCCTTTCCTCCAGTTGTGAAAACAAGAGCTTGTCAGTGGAAAAAGGAGTTCTCAACAGAGCTGTCGGAAGGTGATGTGTGACATGTGTCAAAATGAGAGCTCTGTTATGTAGCTGTGATAGCATTTGATTAGGATGACTTGCCAATCCACAAATACAGTGGGTGTTTTGCCACCCACTTACTTTGCTTTTTTTCAGTCTGTTTTTAGAGCAGGTTTGGGATGTGGTAGATGGGTATTACATTTCCTATTAGAAGTGCCCATTCCTCCCAAGACTGAAATATAGCATAAGTGGGAGGGGAAAATTTGGACAGATTTCAAATGATCATTTTGCAAAAGAAATGATTTCCTGATTATTTCCTTTGGAATCACATGTCTGTTATCTTCTCTGTTTTTGCTCTTTTTCAGATAGGAGACAAAAAACAAAAAGGAAGTCCAGTGGCTGGAATAGAAGAGTGTCAATTTCTGGCTCTACCACTGATGTATTCTCTGATGTTGGCAAGGCACTTAACCTCTTGGTACTGACCAGTTCACTCATATATAAAATAGGTAAAATCACTTTGTAGATACTGATTTTGGTTGAGGTGAACTTAAAATGTGCATTTATCTACGATCAGTGATTTTGGTCAAGGTTTACCTTGTAGAACAGTTAATCTTTTTTTCTGGTAATAGAAAATCTATTGGTCTGATTTTATGAAGTGTTTAGAACCCACCCATCCAGTCAGTCAGTCAAAACAGTGGGTACTCAGAACCTCCAAAAATCAGGCCACATTTTGCAAGACATGCCATTTACACCTCTATAATTAATAAGTGCAATTTCCCTTTAAAGCAGGCATACAATTTCTTTTTTATGAAAACCTCAGCTTACACTCCCTTGAATTAATGCACACACAGTTTGGCTAGAGAATGAGTTTGTAATGATTTGGTATATTAATTAATTAATTTACAGCTAAAGTTAATTTAAAAAAACACTCTAAAAAATCTAGCTTCTGGTGTCAGTCCTTTTCTTTGTCTCTAATAATCCGAGTTACAGAATAATATGAATGTTTCAGACTTTTCATATAGTTGATTGAAATATTTTACATGGGTTTTGATGAAATCATTTTGGGATATGTAGTTATTTTTGGCATTATATTTTAGAGCTTCACTCTTCTCTTTCAGCAGAGGCTAAAGAATAATGTCCTATATCAAATAGTCCTATAGAAAGCACTTTCAAAATGACTGTTGCCTCCCATTGTATTCAATAGCACTACCAACTGCAACAACTAAGATGGTGCATTGCGTGTCATTTCCCTTTCTCCTGCTCTGCCCCCTGTGTATATCTTGGTTTCATGGTTCCCTTCTGCTCCATACCTCTGTTCAGTGTTATCTCCACTTGCTACTGGACATAGGAACTAATTTAAAGACTTAACCATAGTCTCTTGCTTGTAGGAAGGCTTGGACTCAGAGCACTACAGAAACAGCCTGTTTAGTGCATACTAGTAGAGGGGATACCACATGTAGCAACTTCTTTAGCCAATTCCACAGATCCAGCACTAGCACTGGCAGTCTACAGAGCTTTCCTTGTCTTGAAAGACAGTTGGCATGACACAAAGGCCTTTGAAAGCAATGGAGAAGGAAATAGAAAAACCTGGAAAGTCTCTTAGGAAATATTGCAGCAAGAAAAAAAAGGGGAAAAGAGAAGCTGAGAGACTAAATCTGTAGGGAAAAAATCAGGGTGTTTGTGGCGGGAAATATGTAATAAAGAAAATACTGATCAAGCATACGGAGGAAAAAAAGGAAGCAGTATTTACAGGGATTGATAGACCTATTGGGGAGCTTAAGAAACAGCTGATACAAAAAAGAAAAATGCCAACAATTCCTAAATGAAAGGCAGAGAGATTAGCCAAATGTAACCAACATTAAAGTAAATGTAGGTTTGTCAAAGCACTACGAACAGTACAAGGGAAAAAGCCAAGCACAGTCAGCTAGTTTTTCCAAACATCTAAAGGTGCCAGCTGGCATCTTCTGGAGGAAACATCCATCAGCAATGTGATAGAGTGTTTTTTTTTCTTCTTCTTCTTCTTCATTGACCATAACAATATTTACCCAGGTATTTGCAATGTCTGCAACATGATCATTAGTCCAGGAAAGGAAGGCAGATATGTTTGAAAAGCAGTTTTAAATTGCCTCCTACAAAGATACTCACTGTAGTGACTTTATGAGGGAAACAGGGAGTGGATCCGGAGGGTGTGCAGTGGCATGGCTGTACTCCACTTTTGGATTGGAGCTCACCCTGGGAGCGACTGGGGCTTTCTGAAGTCCCCAAAGCAGGGAAGAATCCACCTCCTTTCCCTTCATGCTCAGAGGCATGTGCTTTCCCCCACCACTCCTTGCACCTGCTGCTACTACTTTCCCTGCCATCCCAAAGCCAGACAAGCTTCAAAGCTGCTCCTGCCCGGTCCAGCCAGGCTGCACAATGGTGGGTTCACCTGGGAACAGTGACAGCAGCAGAGGCAATGGGTGACGGGGGCCGAGGGGGTCCCTCTTTCCATGCCTGCTCCCAGGAGGACTGGGTGGGGTGGGGGAACCTCCTCCATCCCACCTCCACTGCTACTGCTATCACTGGAGGGAAGTGGAGCATATGTTGGCCTGCTTCATTCCATCCTGTGTGAGATCTAGAAATATCTAGGGTACTCTTTCTTAGCTGTCTACATTTGTATGTCTGAAAACTGGGAACAAGGGTGCGCTAACTAAATTTTTAATTTTTTTAATGCTATTTATTGCAAAATGTCTGTGAAATTAGCAGTATAAACTGTTTACCATTAATACTTAACAAAATATTGACCTAACTTATTAGGCAGAGCAAATATGAGTAGGGAAGGAAGAGTGCTGATGAGGATGTTATGCCTTGGCCTTATTATTATGTTGAGTTTGAACTTGGAACTTTTGGCTTACCCTTGTTGGCAAATGTCATGCCAGCTTACCACAAAGGTTAATACTTTATTTGACTATATACTTGGATCAGCGTAAGTACTAAATTAATATAACTGAGATTGTGAGAGTAACCCAGTGTACCCATGTGTGCAGGATTGGCACAAGCTTAGTTTTAACTAAAATTCCCATGTATGCTATCTCAGTTCTTCAGATTTACTCCAGAATTACACCGATGTAACTGTGAGAAAAACAGGATCTGTGTTGTCCTAACTAGGAGAGTTTAGCTGTGTAGCCACATTGTAATACAAGATTGAATTTAATCATAATAAAAACATTTTACACCAAAAATAATATTTACTTCCCTTTTCTGCCTCTGTTTTGAGTGTTTCGTATTGCCTATTGATTACAGTTATTACAGTGTACCCTATTTGGCCTATAGGTTAATGTGTCATTGATGGCGATGTTTTATTTACTGAATTAAGTTTGCTATTGAGGTCTTCTTTATCTCCAAAAGGTTGTTAAAATCTTCCCTTGGTTAGATCCTGATGACACTAGTAACCTCTTCTTTTTTCCTCTTTGTTTAAAGAATTTCATGACACACTGATACATTAGGAAATTTACTTGTAAAGGCTGTGGGAGAGGGAGCTGCCAATAATTTAAGACAGTTGATGATACAGTGCAAACTTTATATTCTGTGCTTTCACATTCTCTTCTCATCCACCTGCTGTTTTTATGACCTGGAAATAACAATATTTTGTTTATGATGGTAATTTGTTATATGGCAATAATACAGCAAAAAAAAGAAAGAATTTCAAATTACTGAAATAAAATATTAAAGACTGCTCAGGACTCAGATTAAGGGGGAAATGGTGGAATGTAATTCCCTTTGATGAAACAATGCAATTAGCTTAATAAATAAAAGAAGAACAATTAGATTAATAAATTAAGGCAATCCCTTTCTTCAGTGGTTGTGATGAGCCAGTTCCTTCTTTTGAGCATAGTTTGGGCAGGAAACTATTGCAATATAGATCTATTGCAATATAGATGATTCCTGATTCAAAGGCATGTCATGCTATTCTTTCATATCATTCCAATTTAACTATAGGCAAATGCTAATCTGAAGTATTTCAAGTATGTATTTTAACTTTCTATGTTACTAAATTTACAAATATTCTGGCAAACTACAATAAGATCCCATGGATTATCACTGAATAATGATATTTCTTTGTGTCTGACACTATAAACCGCCACTAATAATTTAGTAATTTAATTATTAGTCTAATCAGTTAACGTTCAGGATGCAGAAAGATGCAGCTCTCAGAGTCATGAATTTTTTTGGTGAAATTTTCAGATGGGGTGAAATATTGTGACATTTGTACATATACTGTAAGTAGTGAGGAAACAGGCTTTGAGGTCTACTGTTCCCATGGTGCTGGCCTGTTCCTGTTTCCTTGTGAGGGAAATTGAACACATGGGAGTGTGAGAGGCAATGACAAGTCAAAATGTTATAGTGAGACGATTAACTTTGAGAGGCAGTATCATCAGCTGTGTAACAGAGAACCCCAACCCTGTTAACTGCAATTGGGTGGGGCACGACTTTTGTAGCCTGCAGGGCCAGACTGGTGCAACACTTGCCCCAAAAAGAACTCCAGCCTTGAAACCTGGGCCTGCTAACATCTTTGGGAAAACTGCAGGACAAGAGCAGCCCAACAACTCATTGGAAAGGAGGTACCCTGGGGCTGGGGGAATCAAGGCCACCCCTTATGGAGGTGACAGTGGTTATGGCCCTGAAGAGGTTGGGCTTGAGTTAGAAGCAGGTGGTTAACCCTTTGTGTGTTGGTTTTCTGTTCTTTATTTAAATTTGTGACTGGAAGTCTGGGTTGTGGCTGTAGGGGAGGTCTGGAAGCCATGGAGCAGGATGCCAGGGGTACTCTGTGAGACCAGCTTTGGTCAGAGACATGGGGCTGGGCCTGCCTGAGTCTGAGGCAGTGGACCTGGGCTGAGGGGGCTCAGCCACATAAAAATGGCAGGGGCAAAGAAGGCTGAAGCCTGGACAATGGTTGGGACCTGAGGGGCCCAGTGTCTATTTAGGACCAAGAGATACCCCTGCAAGGGGAAATGAGGATAATTGGCGAGGCACAGATGTGACCATGGGGGTAGATGGAAGCCATGATTCTAGTCCTGAGGTACCTAAGATGCTCTTAAAGAGGGGGCATACCCTTGGGCTAAGAGCAGAGAAGTAAAGGCACCAAGGAATAGACCATCCCAGCCCCCGTAGGCAGCCTCCCCTTTATATATGCAACATCAAGTTGTGGCAGGAGAGAGAAGGCCTATGAGGTGGAGGAAGTCAGGGAATTTGGGCAGGCCAGTCTGGCCAGTAGAGGCATCAGACTCAGGGGAGGCCAAAATACTCAGGCATGTCACAATGAGGTTGATGACTGGGATGGCACAGGGCATTGAAATAGAATATTTTACTTGTAGGACAATGGTTATATATATCTCAAATAAAGCACAATCACAACTTATGTGTAATACCTACCCTACATAGTGGTATGCAGTCATCACTATTTCAGTTTCAAGTGGACAGGTACCCACGTCACACAAAATACCATCAAAGCTCTCTGTTTAGTTTGCAGTCCAAGTACAAGAGGCAAGAACTGTATTCTCTGACTTTGTCCTCTTTCTGGATATAGCCCATCTAGTGTACGGTTAAGGCACTGTGGAAGAATGAGGCAGAAGCCTGTTTTGCACTGGCTTATGGTCTGTAGATAAATGAGAGTTTTCCATTTTGTCAGCCTAACACCTTTCTCCACTACTCATGTAAAAAGTTATCAAAGACACTGGTCAAAGTCTCTTCCTTGGAGGCAAGAAGAGCCCTGCTATTAGAATTTGGAGAAAAGAGAAGGTCCTACTGTACATGCACCACAGCGCCCTGGTATGATGTCAGTGTTGGCAAAGTAATCACTGCAGTCAAACATGGAGCCACAAGTACCTCACAAGCATTGCTGTGTTCTCAATTTGCCTAAAGAAGTCAAGAACAATGCAGGTAAAGGCAGTGCAATTGCACCAATGTATAGAACACCCCCCACCACTCCCTCCCAACTCCCCCCAAAAAGAAAAGTTAAGAGGGCTCAGAGTAAAGTCCAATGCTTCTAAATTTAGTAATAATTATGTTTCTCTCTGTTTTCTGTTATTTACTTCTATATTTAACTACCTGTAGCATAGGGGGAAGGTTACTCTGACCTTGCAGGGAATAACTTATTGTGAAGATATCATTATCAGTTAACGATATATATACAACTATCTATGAACAGATATGTATAGGGCACACACATTTGAACATTAAATGTATATTAAATAATCATATACTTTGCAACATATATATTATTCACAATTACCATTTTTGAACTTTAAAATAAAAAAATTAATAAAAAAAAGAAAGGTAGCCACCATTCCTCATCTTAAGAAATAATAACAGTTGTCACATAGTCACATCACATACATTCTCCAGCTCTGCTTCACTCACCAGTCTTTGGCAACTTATGAAGCATTCATTGGTAAGTCTTTGGCAAGTTGGGTAGTTCACATTGCCTTGTTTTTCCTAGCTTCTTTCAGGGAGAAACAGAATAAATGGGAATGAGATATGGTGACAAACAAATGTCACACCACAATTAAGACCTATTCACTCCTCTGTTTTCTGCACACAGGGCTCAATAAGTGAACAATTAATAAAATAAAATCACTGACAAACAGCAACCACATCATGTGGTAATGACTTTCAATCTTTGTTGACCTTGGGAGAATTTGAATGGACAACTCGAAGTTGCACAGCTCCGCATTCTGCTACCTATGCCCTTACTCAGCTCAGTCCTGTGATTTGTACTTTTATGGAACTTACCACGTCTGCCACCAATTGCCCTTCTATTCCTGGTCTTGCAGAGTTTACCTTGCGGCAATGGCATACACCTTTGCAATCTTTTTTCCTTAATTTGCTACTTGTGACAATGGTGAAGCTGGCATAGTGATTCAAAGACTCGTGTTTCAGGTTTATATATATATATAAAAAAGCATAAAAAGAATATATACAAAAATATATAAACTATAAAGAAATATTGTAGATTTAAATGAAATGTAGCATGGGGTTTGAAGAATGTAGACACGTATTGTAAGAGTGTGGGAGCTGTAAAAACCATTATCTTTTAGCAAACAATAGTATCTCGTGAAATAAAGCAATGTTTTTAATGAAGAATCATTGTAACTGTTATACTGGATAGGGATAGAGTAGCTCATTGATTAATACATACAGCAACGTCCCCTGAAACATGACTGCATTAGGTCTTTACTCTTTTGCAATGATATGCAAGCTGTAATAAAGCTTTTACAGTTATTCAATATCATGAATAGCATTAGTGGTCTGATCAGAGTTGCTGGCTGAGGTGGAAAACAAAACAAAGACTACAGATGCTGGACATTTTAAAGTTCTTAGCAGGGCTCAATTTTTGTTTATGTTTCTGGTTTATTAAGGTGATAAATAGAGGTGAGGAATGACAGGGAGATCATTTGACCCAGCTCCTATTTTTGGTTGCTGTATAAAATAGCTTAAATTTGTCTGAAGGCAATTAAGAATTTCTTGATTGAATTCACAGTAATACAGTACAAGAAGACACCATCATTTAATCTGCAGTTAAGTGTTTGGCCTTTTTAAACATGCTGTAATCTAAGGATGTAGAATATCTGCACAAATTCATGTCTGGTCCCCTGAGCTGCTCTGATTAATTTCTGAATCCAGAGATATTGTTAAACATAAAATTATTTTCTGTTTCTTTGGCTGGATACCATATATCACACTTCTGTCATGCAAAAAAATATTCATAATTTCTGGGGTAGCAGTCACCATTTTTCTATAGATATTTTGGTAATTGACCCCTGATGTAAAAGTGATCCAGCACACACCAGCTTGACGCATGGAGTATGCAATACCTTAAATGCTGAAGTATATTTTAGATGTGTTTTAACCAGAATTTGTATGGTAACATTTATTTCCAAGGGATGCTGTAGAGTTTGATTGACATATAAAAAGAACTGCTGAATCTTATTGGCCCTGCATTAAAGTTCTCGTCTTAGAGCCCTCCATAAGTTTTAACAAGCAATTATAGATCAGTTCTGCAACTATCATTCACGCAAATACTTTTACCATATAAATATTCCTACTTGAGTTTATTCCTATTTAAGAACTATTTGCTTAAGTAAGTATTTTCAGGAATAGGCCCAGTGCTTAATTAAGTTATCTATTTATTTCAGTCTTCTTCAGAAACAGAAGCAGCACAAATGAATAAGAGTCTCACCGTGATAAAATTGATGCATGTGATCTTTGAGAAACATGGAATACATTCATGTCCTATCTAACATATGTAAGTAAGTAATACCTCACACTTTTATATGATTATTCAGTACCAAATCATGAATAAATATGAACTTTTAAAGGACTTTTGCAACTGTCATATTGAGGTCACACATGAGTATTTATATTTGTACGTGTTATATGCTTCCTTTACCATAGTTTTAAAGCCATATTAAATTGTGTGCCTTTAGAAGCATTTCCTAATTGATTGCATTCACAATTTAAAAAGTGAGAAATTAAAAGTATGTAAATAAAGTAAAGTGGTCCTTTCCCAAATGGTACCAATTGAAAGGTTCCAATTACAAGCCAGTTAAAAGCATCACACTGTTCTTGGTAATGCAGTATGGCACTCGGTTGGATTGTTGTGAAAGAATGCAAAATAATAGTCAAAGGGTATTAAGAATTTCGTAAGACCTTAAAGCAAAATGCAAACTGCTGAACTCTTCCATACTTGACTTCTTGAGGGTTCTGGTTACTTGGCATCCCTTGGAAACACTCAGGATCTTCAATGATCAAACCCTAAATTCTTCCCAAGAGATACATTTTAAAAGAAGTCTGATTTGAAAGAAGCATAAAGTGAAGGTCATCCTATTTATATAGCCTCTCCCCACTCCCCCAAGAAATAACCAGTGTCATAGAAAGGTCACCTAGCTTTATTGTCATCTTGTCCATGCATAATAAACATTTCTGTTCTTAAAGCAATCACAAAAATTGTTTTGGTCTTAAAGAATGTGATTTAAATCAAATAAGTGCTGTAGTTTCCAGATTCTATCCCTAATTAGTAAAAGGGGTCAATTATCAGGTCCTTCAATGAGCTGTAGTATTTAAGTGTTCTCATCAGTAGGAGGCCATTTATTGTAGAAGACAAAAGGGCTGAGAACTATTTTCCTGATACTGTTCTGGGGTTGTTTTTCTTTCTTGTATTCTTTATATTTTAACTTGCCTCTGGGTAAAATTTCAGTAACCCCATCATTCCCTAGCTTTTTCAGTTGCTTACCAATATTGTCTCTTTCTTCACGTTAATGTAAGGCCTGAATACCCCAAATTTTTTAACTGCAATTTACATGAATTTTCTCACATGGTCTTATCTAACTTTCCACTATATTTTTAAAATCTTATTTTAAATATGGGGAATCTCTTTGAAGTTCCTTCTACCCTCTTCATCTGCATTCCTTTTCCAAAATATAAATAAAGTCATCCAGGTAAGTTATAGTCATATTCTTACAGGGGAATAATTAAATTGCTTTAGGCCTATGATTTGTAATAACTTTACAGTTGTGTGGGACCACAGCCTATGGTGTTCCATACAAGTAATCAGAAGGGGCCAAATTCTCCTTTGAAGTGGGATATTTTAGTAGAAAAGTAGTATGCTGTACCAAAATATTGTTTCCTGTTAACTATGTCCTTTTTGCATAAATATCATTTTACTCCTGTTTTCTTTTCTTTAGTTGACTCCTACCAAATCTACATTCCAACTGATTAACATAAAATGTTTTCATTCCAACCATACAATGATTCATCCATGTCCATAGCTGAATAGTCATAATTTATCAGATTTATAGAGTCCTGGTTGTTAAATTTATATGGTCAATTTGTTTTACAGTAAAGATTTTTCTTCTTTTTTTTCTATTTCAGTATTCGGTGAATACCACAAAACACTGAAATCAGGGCTAATGTGTTCCAACACTTCCACAAAACTTGGCCTTGTATGGTTTCGATTTAATCAAGAGAAAGATGAAAGTAGGTGTGTGTTACTTTCAACTCCTTAGCCATTTTGCCATCCATCTTAGTCAATGTGTGGTTGCCCAGGACACGGCATTAATGATAGCTGTCAAAATAATAGTCTGAGGGTTAGAGGTCAAGAAAAATATGTAAAAGACTTCAGGGTGAACCAGATGATAAAGTAACTCATTTAGGCCATTAAATGCTAGAATAGTATAGACTTGATGGGTTCAGGGGTTACAAGAAGCAAGAAGAGTAAATGGGGACATCTTCAAGTAGTTTACTCTTGTTAAAAGATGAAAAAAGATGATAATAGCATTACCAAACAAGCGCACTAAAGGCAATTTTCTTAATTATAGTGCTGACCCAGCAGTGCACAGAGAGAGGTCTTGTTATTAGAATGAGAGCTTTTACTTTCAAACAATATTAACCCTTCTCAGTACTGTATGACTTAATTAAGAGTATTCCTGGAAGTTCTGCATCTGTCAACATTTTTACATTTCTGTCTGCATTTGCAAGTCAGTGGTTCAAGATACAAGCAATTTCAAATGGCTGTGTGGTTTCAGTGACTTTTATTTCAGTTTAGGTATTTTCTTAATGAGAACATTCAGACTGTTTATAAGTCAAACATTAACAGTCCACAGCATATTTTACATGCACTTATATATCCATCTTCTCACCTTAATATTTTGTATCATCTAGTATTCACAAAGACAATGTTACATGATCCTACACTGGTCCAAAAAAATTGAATCAAAATTGTGCTTTGATAAAATGGGTCTCATGAAAATGCTTATGAAAACTGTTTCTCATTATCCAACCAGTTCTAAATATAATTCATTATAGAAAACAGAAGCCAAATACAAATTTACTAGTTAAGCTTTCCAGAATAATTTACAGAGGACAAGAAGAGTAGCGTGTCCTGGTCATTATATGCCGTAAAAAGCCAAAGGGAGGATGTTCTTTAGTGTGGAGATATTTAAAGGTGCCCTGTAGAGTTAGAAGCAGAAGTGTCATTGTGGGACTACTGCTCTTAACTTTATTAAGTGCTTTTGAAACTTCCAGCAAGCTTGACTCAATATGGAGATGCTTCTTGACCATCTTTACCAGGAATAGGAAACCTGATGATCTGTAAGACTGACAAATGGAATGCAAATGGCCTCTGTGGAAACAGAAACCAGTACAGTTGTCTGGTTTCTAGAAGTGTTATTCCCTTCTTGGTAGCATTTCTTTAGTCTTGCCTGGACTGAGTTTGAAACAACTGTTCCCCATGCCAGGTTCTGATTTCTTGCACTCAGTACAATATATTTAGTTGGCTTTAGTTGCATTTGTTGAAAACATAGTTTTTCAACAACCTATAAAAGAACCATTTGTTTATGATCATCTTTGGAGTCCTGTTTGAAAGGAGTAACTGGAGTTACTACAATACTTTACCATCTAATTTTGCTCTATTATGTGACTAAGACAATAGAACCCTAAAGCCTGTGTTGATGGATCCAGGGAGATAAAACAGTACAGATATGACTTCAGTCCATCATCATAAGAAGGTCATTCATTAGTATTACTAGATCTGTTTCTGGGAGGAAAAATGAAAGAGTCCTCTACTTCCATGTCTAGAAGATGAATCTTATGCAGGGCTGAAAAGATCTAGAACCCTCCCTTCTTAACTTAGGCTCTTCCTCACACTGCTGCTTTCAATGTTTGTTGTCTCAACTAGTAAATTGTGTCAAGCAATCATTGTCTGGGAAGCTCAGTGAATCAACTGGACACTTTAAAAGATAAAGTAAAGTATACACCGAATTGCTAGTATATTTTCAGTGTGGTGTTTCACAATGGTTATGGTATTATTATTATGACTATAATGTTACTATCTGTATTATAGGAGCACCTAGAATCCAAAAGAAGTTCAGACTCTCATTGTACTTGACACTATAAATGCACATCATAGTCTACACAGAAGGCACAACTACACGAGGTGTGGAGTTGCCTAATTATCTCTGCAGCAAAGTCTCAGCATAGATATGTGTGGCCCTACTAGGTTGCAGTAAACTAATTAACTCTGCTGTGGGTTGGTACTTGTCAACACAAGTACTATCCTGCGGCAGTGTTATTTAGTGCCCCACAATGCATGTGTCGGTACTGAAAGGGCTGTCTGGGGCACAAGGATGCATCAGTGTGGGGGTGCCTGCCATCTAACCCTGCACTAAAGTACACTCATGCAGCCCTTCCGCAGCACGTTGGGCCTAGTCAGAGCAGCCCTGAGTTGGTAGGCTGACCTGCCCAGCCCTTTGCCAGCCAGGGCTGCTCTGACCCAACTCAATATGCTGCTGTCCCAGATGCATGTGTAAACAAGGTGCCAGAAACCAATAAACTCCGGTGCAAACTGTGCCAGAGTTTTTTTGGTCAAATCAATTTCACATGTAGATGCGCCTAGACTCTGCCCCAACAATTTTACAAGATAGAATACTGGACAGAGAAAGGAACTGTCACATGCCTCTTTACCAATGAGGTACTGAGTCTCAGAGACTTGCCATGGTCACAGAGAAAGCCTCTGGGAAAGCCAGAATTTTAACTGAAAGTTGCCAAGTCTCAATTCTGTGCCTTACTTTCAAAATCTCATATTGGTAGATACTGTTCATAGGGTATTGCAATATATTATTGCATTATGTAGACTGGAAAAAAATTAACTCAAACCCAAACCAACATAGTCCATGAATGTGTGCACATGCTCACACTGCAGTTTCACATTAGAGTAATGTATTCCACCATTAAAATCAGTTTAAAATCAAATGTGCTGATGTCCGGTTTGGAAAACTTGCTAGCTGACCAGGCAAAGAACATCACAATGGCTAATGGAAACTTTCTCTTCTACCTAAATGGTGCAGTTGTCTAATTTGTTTAGCTAAACTACATTAGCCATACTGAAAGTTTTATTATCATAGTTAAAAGCAGGAAACAGGTAGCAGACATGCTGTATTTTTAAAATTAAAGCAATTTAAAAAAACAAACTCAGTTTTTTATTCATTAGATCACTTGTTAAATTAGATGCTCATTACTTTTAATAATAGGA
>NW_017729022.1:177912351-177991831 GCF_001723915.1 Gavialis gangeticus
ATATATATGGATGTATCAAATATTAAACTCAGATGACACTGTAAATACTTTTGTTTCCTTCATAGAGTGCTGATGCTAAAAGCTTTGACACTGAGCTGTTTACTCTTAAAGGAAACTTAGGGCCACATTCTGGCCCTCCTTGATACATACATATAGAGAAAGAAGAGCAGGAAAAGCAAAATGAGGAATAACATACAATTTCACACAGAGTTGTGTAGAGGCTTGTAACACCCCTGTGTTTTCTAGGGGAAATGTCAAGACACTACAAGAAAGCTGTGTTTTAAGGGTGTTTTAATGGTAATTAAGCTTTGGGCTATATAAGAAATGGTTTTCTTATCCCACAAAATCTTCTGCAATTTTGAAATATTTTTGTTCCACAACAGGACAAAAATCAAGAACTTTCAAAGTATTTCTTCAAAATCTACAGCTAGAGAGATCTACCCCAGTAGCTATTCTAAGACCTCATAGGTGTCTGCAGAGTCTGTCTTATTCATGATCTCTTTGACCCAAGGAACCTGAGATGCAGAAAATCAAAGGTTGAGTTCTAGTCCAATGAATATTTAGTTGTTTATGAAAAGTGGAACAACTCCAACATGAAGTACTGAGAGAATATCCCCATTCAGTGGGGCACTCATCTCTAATATAATGGCTGAGGATTAAGGTTTAGTGGTCTGAATCAGACAACACTGTGACCTCAGTATTGGTCTCTCACATCACAGATTAGTACTGTGATCAGTGATCAGTATAATTTCTGGACTCAAGATAACTCTCTCATTGAAAGGACTCTGGTGCCATTCCTTTGAATGGTCTGGCTTTGAAAACTCAAAATTTCCAGTGAAAAGGCTTTTCACTCAAAAGTTCACAACTAGCTTTAGGTATATGTGTAGGGAATCTTTACTGTGATCTTGTGAGGCTGAATATAAATTTACTTAACAGAAATATATATATGTTAGGAGAAAAGATTTGGTGTAATCTTGAAGGCTTTTTTTTTCCACTTTGCTTAAATTATTTCAGAGTAGACAGTCATTTACTCTTTTATGCTGAGCTCACAGTTTGACCTATGAATTTTCTACCCCACTTCTCTTAGTTGACTACCTTCAAGGACATTTATTTTTGAGATCAGCAGATAGGAAAGAACAGGGACTTGACCAATACCACTTGGGGACAAGCAGGCACATTAGAGGACAGGTCAAGGATTCAGGAAGGCCTTGACAGGCTGGTCCTATGGACTGAACAGAACCAGATGAGGTTCAGCAGGGACAAATGCCAGGTCCTTCATCTGAGTAGGAAGAGCCCTCACCATATCTATACAATGAGTGGTGGTCCACTGGTTGGCACTGCATTTGAAATGGACCTAGTGGTGTCAATTGGCCAGATGATGACTATAAGCCACCAGTGTGATGAAGTTGCTAACAGAGCAAATAGAACTGTGGCGTGCATCAGCAGGTGTGTCACCAACAGATCCAGAGAGGTGCTCCTGCCCCTCTATTCGACGTTGGTGAGGCCACAGCTGGAGTACTTTGTCCAGTTCTGAGCACCACACTTCAAAAAGGATATGGACAAGCTCAAAGGGGTGCAGAGAAGGTCTACCCACATGATCAAGGGCCTGGGGGACAGGCCCTATGAGGAGAGACGTCTGGATATGGGTTAGTTCAGCCTGAGCAAAACAAGGCTGAGAGGTAACTTGATAGCCACCCACAAGTATATTAAGGGAGAACACCAGAATCGAGAACAACTTTTCAGAAAAGTCCCCTTGCCCCCCCACTGGAAGATGCAGACCAATGGACACAAGCTAGTCAAGGAGAAGTTTCGGCTGGGCATAAGAAAAGACTTCTTTTATGTACAGGTAATTAGAATCTGGAACACACTTGCAACAGAGGTGGTGCAGTCACCATCTTTGGTGGTCTTCAAGAGTAGGCTGGACAAATACCTCATTAAGATTGTTTGAGCCTAATTACCTCTTGCCCGTGGCAGGGGACTGGACTTGATGATCTTACAGGTCCCATCCAGTCCTTCTTTCTATGATTCACTTATATCCTTTTTCTCAGAGTACTGGGAAGGGGAAAAATATTAATATACTGTAAATTATGCGTTGAATGATACAGTGCTTATTATTACAGAGCCACTCAACAATCTTAAGGTGCTACACAAGAACCATTTCACCCAGTAGATTTATGGGAAACAGCCAACACTTTTTGCACTGAACAATCAAACTCTTTTCCTTTAAGAGATGGATCCTAGGGGAAAAAAAACAGTGATGAGAGGTGCACATGGACAGGAGATAAATGCACACCAGAGCAAGTGGTATTAGTACTCCACAGCAGGCTTGACAAGTGTTGTCTCAGGTAACAGATCTTAACCTAAATGACTACTCTGCACATAAATATTGCATCAAGGATGTCCACTTGTGGCTACTAACCATCCTCTCCTAAAAACCTTTTTGCAGTTATATTCCATGGAGCCTATTTGGGTTATGACTAAGCTTTGTTTATGCAGTTTTAAAAATAGGGGCAGAATTAGAGTCCCCAATGCTGACCTTGCCCAACCACTTATTTCTGTGAAGCCTGGCAAATATGGAAACAGGCTGACAGAGCTGATCTCCCCCAGGTAAATGCCCTTCTCTGATTAATTGGATTCAAGACAGTTAATTAGATGTATTTGTTCATGTTAATTTATAAATTTTTTGTCTTCATTTATTCTGAATTATACAGTTCTGATGGTCAGGGCCTTCAGTCTAAAAGTCTGTTTCACCTACAAAAAATATACAGATCATATATGTGAATGGTCACAATTTCAAAATGTACTGAGAAGAAGTGATCAGATTAGTTTTAAAATGTCTGAGAGAAAAACATAGGGCCCAGTCCTGTAAACTTTACTCACATGAACAGTCCTCACTTCAGCAGCAAATCCCATTGTCTTCAACAGGATGCTTCAAGTGAACAAGAAAGAATCACTAACTTTAGTAGATCTACTCATATGTGTAAGGAAGGAACATTAACTTCACGGTCACTCCTTGCAGAAATAAAGAAATATGGACCTCCAAAAGGAGGAGTCTTGAGCATAAAGACTATTCATATCAGTAAGGGACTGGAAGACTTAAGGAGAAAGTCAGACCTCTTTATTCTGTACTAATATTGATTTTAGTAAATTGCTAAATTTAGAGCAATTAAATATAGTGAAAGTAATTAAATGCAAAAGTGCTGTAGGAATGGAAATGGAAGTCTAAGCTTAATGTAGAATACTTCAACATTGTAGTGCTTCTGGATTTTTAATGTGCAAGGATTTTTTCTGGATTGAGACTTTCTGAGATTATGTGACCCCTGTTCAGTTCTTCACTATTGTTTCACAGCCTCCTCAATGGTTTCCATTGTAAAGTGAACTCCACCTTTAAAAAAAAAAATAAGGGTATAATAATTTTAAGTCACAGTGCACTGCTCATGCCCAGAAGAACCTCGATCACTTCCAAATTCAAGGTCTAATAAAAATTGGAAGCACTCCAGTAATTTTAAATTACTTTGCACATTGAAGAGTGATTTAAAATCACTGAAGTGATTCAATTTTTTTATATATGCACTTCAATTTGGAAGTGAGTCAGACAGACAGCATCACATTGTAAAGGTTCAAGACATATTGAACTAATTTAAACATTTTTAATTCAAAAAGAAGGAAGAAAAGAAACAAAGAGTAATGAGGATGCTAATAGGAAGCTGGAGAACCCCCTCACTTATCGTCACTGGTCAAGCAAAGGCCCATTACCATTAGGAAAGAAAAACAGTGGATGGGTACTCCAATGTGATCAAGGAGACATAGGCTCCTTAATGTCATAGCAGTGATCAAGATAAAGGACCACCAGAGTTGGTGGGGTCAGGGCAAAGCACTATGATTATGTTGATTTTTCAGAGGCATTTACACAACTGCTACATTTGTGTTTTTTCTCTCAATGATCTAGTCTGGCTCAGTGAAATAGCTGACAGACGGAGGATCTATTGGCTTGGGGGAGGTTGAAGGAAGGCACGCATACATAAATGCGCGCACACATGCAGTGCACAAAATACATGCATGTGTAGGCTGTATGTAGGCTTCACAATATTGTCTACCTGAGAATGGTATATATGATGAAAGAAAAAGCTGGCATATGGACATGCCCAGAGGCTTTTGAGCACTTATTTCAGCATCTATGCATTTATGAATAAATTTAAAATATGGACATGGGAAAGGGCCTCTGTTTTCACAAAACAAAGGCACTGGATCATTTCAATAGTCAATGTTGCTAATCTTCAATGTGATATGCAAATAGCAACTGACACAAAAATAACACACAAATAACAAAAAGAGATCATGTTTTTCTATCAAAGCATTCAATGAGAGGTTGCCATCCTCTTGCTTAGTGTATCTATTTGGAATCTGTGATATTCATTTGGTTGAACAGGGATTTTGAAGCAGGTGACAAGTTAAAGCTTCACATAGCAAGCGCATGTATAGACAGCAACAACAACAACAACAGTGCAATGAGTAGCTTGTCTGAAAGGGGATAGTTTTTACTTGACTGTGAGCACAGAAAAACTTGTCTCTGTTAAAGGACCAAAAAGAAAATGTCAAGAGAGAAGTGTTCAAGGGAAGCTTAAAATTGGACGCAAAATCACCCACTCTGGGTAGGTTTTTATTGTGGGGCCTCTGGTTTAATCCAAACTGACATCAGTTTGGCACTAGTCTCCAGCTGCATTCCTTCTATGTGCTATTATAGGCAGCAAGTTCAAAACTCCAACAATAACAAAAAAGGCTTGGATTTCCAAAAGCACAGAGTTGCCTAACTCTGGCCTTGTTGTGTATGTGTGTGTGTGTGTGTATGTGTAGCAGGGGGGAGGAGGGGGATGTCCCATTTATTCTGCCTCAACGTCTAGCTAGCACAGCTCCCTGTTTTTTCTCCCCTTCCAGGGTTTGCCTCCCTTAGAAAATTAGGATGCATTAGACTCCATCCTTGAAGAGTCCTGTAAAAAATTATAATAATGTAAATGGTTTAACCATCAGTGTAGACATGTTTAACATTTTTAGCTGGTCTTCAGTAAAATGCTGCTAGAATCAATGATTTCACCATGAAAAGTTGACAAGATGTAAAATATTACTCGTCTCTTCCTGCAACCACTAAACCATGTTTAATTTTATATTAATTTATGCAACTTGTTAAGATTGTGTTCTTACGTAATCTCCTAGTAAAGACAAACCATGAGAGAAGCATTCCTCTTTGAAGCATTGAACCTAAATGGGTTTAACTGTGCTTAATTGATTCCCAGTGGGCACCTCTACACAAAATGCTTTACTTGAGATTAGAGAAAATTACTGCGCAGTGGATGTGTCTACACAAGACATGTTAATGCAAAGTAGCCTAATTTAATGCACATTACGGGTGCACATTTACACATATGCATCCATAATGCTCATTAAAAATGGTGAAATTAGGCTAATTGTGCCTAAATTTGATGCCTGCATTTGGAGGTATCAAATTTAGACATGATTCATTAAAGCGCATTAACACATATATGGAAGTGACCTGGCACTAACATTAGTGCCCGGTCTGCCCAACCACTGGGGCACATGACAGGGACTTCAGTGCCAAGTGAACTAACTTTAGTGCCAAGTCTCTGCAGGCAAAGAGGCCTGTCAAAAATCAGTTAATACGCATTAGTTTAATGCACATTAAATGTCCTCACGCTTAAATGCACATGTAGATACACCCAGTAAGTTTCACCATCTACACATACAGAAACTTACTGCATTGTAATTTGCTGTAATCGGAAGCAAATTTGCTATCTGTAAATACAAGTAGCAAATTTACTTGGCAGTAATTATTGAGCAGTATGGCAAGTGTAGACTGCCTACCAGGAGCAAATGTGCTTCTGGTCAGCCAGGCAGCAGGGGGTGGGAGCTTGCTCCCTGCCCCTGGGAGCTGCCTGCTGCTAAGGTAGGCTCTGCCACTGGAGCCCGGATGGGGACAATGTCCCCCTGCCACAGCAGCAGAGAGCTTCCAGCCCCAACTCCACAATTGCAAAGCAAGGGCTCGGAACAATCCTCTCCCAGCCCCTGCTCTGTGATTGGGCTGGCAGCTCCCTGCTTCTGGGGCAGGGGGACATTTTCCTTGCTTCGACTCTGGTGGCAGAGCCCTACCCAGCAGCAGGCAGCTCCAAGGCCTGGGAGCAATCTCCTAGCCCCTGCCAGGAGACAGCTGTCTCCTGGCCCTATGCTCCCTGCCAGTCCCTGGGTTAGCACTCAGAGGGAGCCTAGACCTCCCCCTGGCTGCTGCAGGGGGCCAGTGCAGGGCCAGTGGGGGTGAGATCAGATTGCTGCCTTGAGCAGCAAATCTGCTTCCACTTCCCTGAACATGTAGACAGCTGCCTGGGGTGGGTTTACTTTAGAGTTTTGTGTTTGGCCTCTAGTAAACTAGCTTTCTTGTGGAAGTCAGAGACCCAGCCTGTCACTATGTTTGCTTGTCTGCATACCTAATATACTTTCTAAGAGTCAATCTTTGCTTTTAGCTATAAACACCAGGCAGTCAACTTTTTAAAGATGGAATAAAATTCTCCTTTACATTCAACATTGCAGCTCTCAATTTCCTTCCCATGGATTTAGCTCTCTTACTTCTACTTTAGTCATGATCATTTTATTTTCTATAATCATCTGTGAGCACAAGGCCCATGGACCACAATTCCTTTGATGTCTTCACGGTTGTCTCTGTAATAACAGTGCAAGTGTCCATCTATGATTAGGAACTGATCAGGTTTATTATGTACTAATGGCAAACCCCAGTCTTCTCTGTAAGTTACTTTATTTCTTTCAAAAAGGAAGCATGCATTTTATTCTTGTGAGATGAAGATCTAGTGCTTCCCCTTGGCACATGTTTGACATTGGGTTTACCTGTGTCTTTACAGGCAGCAAGATTTTAACACCAGCAGCTAGTTATCTTGTCTTCTGTTGCCTGGCAATAGGTAAAAACAGAAGAATTGGGAAAATGGATCAGATATAGGAAATCAAGACTTCCCTAGTAAAATCTGGGTGCACACAGAAAATTAATGTAGACTTAGTGTAGACCATTATAGGCAGTCACAAATTGCTTTTCCTTGTTTGAAGGACCACAACTTAAAAGTGTCTAAAGACAGCTTCCGACATCTGTGCTGCTCTTTTACATTCCATTTTCATTCACTAAGTGTGCAGTCTTTCCTCCCTCCCTCCCTCAATTTCATCTTCCATTGGGGGTGATTTCTAGTTCTTTATCACATCCTTGAATCTCTAGGGCTTTGGTGATATGTTTTTTCATTTATATCACATTGTAATAGGATAGCCTCTCAGACACAACTATAATTATTGACTTGTATAATGGCCACTTTACTTGAAGCCATTGGGGAATTTTAAGTCCAATACAATACAAAGGAATGACCCACTGGCAAGCCATTTTAATGAAGGGAATTTCCTTTTCTTCTGTGGTCTCTCTCCTAGCTATACTACCCACACACTATCCACAACTATACTATACACATCTACCAGCCACTTCGCTGGATTTTATAGCAGGTATTCCTGTAGCACTTCTTGCTTAACTAAAAAAATTTTTGTGCATAAATTCCCCCAAACATCATTACAAAATAGGAGTGTGACTATCTGTATATTTACTAGGGTGGATTTTTTTCTTATCATGCTACAAGCATTGAATCACTTTCTGAAACTGGCTAGGGTTTCTTTAAGATAGTACTGTCTGCTGCAGAGGCAGCAAAACAATGCCATTGATATGGTAGCTATTCATTTTCATTTAGTAGGTAAATCAATATTCACATAAAGCTTGAGTAACTTGTTGGCACTAACCATTGAAACCCTATTTTCATCTAAATTTGTCAAGATTCAAGCATGTCGGCTTTTTTATTTTAAAAAGGGATGCATATTTTCATCTGACATTACACTGAATCGATACAAATAATAAATTGTAATAATGGAATTATTAGCATTGCCTATATATTCTCAAGGAGAGGGGTGTTTTGGAGGGAGAGGATAAATAAATCAGTTAAAGGCAAAGCAAGAAACCTTTGTGTGTGATTGAAAGAGGGATATTTCCCACTCCACAGATTATAGACGTATGTTGTACTGTACACACCGTCTGTAAGCACTTTAGAAAATCCTGGTTGCTTAGCGTAGTCTTAAATCAGGCATATTGCCAATTGTGGATTTAAGTAGAGGATAGCTGGGTCATTTTCCTAGGAGTTCCTTTACAGTTCAGTCTTTTCTTGGTGTTAATGCTTTTACCGCCATTGGGTAAAGGGAGGGGAGGCTTGGAATACCCTGCCCCAGGGCCTCCTAAACTGTACATCTGTCATGGATCATGTCATGGAACAGAAATGTTTGTTTTTGCTCCCATTCATTTCAGCTGGCAGCCAGTTATTATTAGAATGAAAAATTAAGCTATTATGCAGTGGAAGCCTTGCTGGCTCTATCAAATTTATGGAGTTAATACAACAAAATTATCCTTTATAGTGGGTATAAGCAGCTGTATGTATAATGCAGGCCCCTTCTTGATCAGTTCAAATACAAAATGGCAGCCTTGTTTTCATTATCATTGTTAAAGCTCCCTTACAATGTCACCATATTTCAGAGTTGCAGTGGAGCAGTTATTCAGTCAAAAGTGGTATTGGTGAGGTGGTTAGGCATACAACTGACTAGGCTACCTTACTGTTATACGCTTTAGGCTTAGAACCCCCCCCCCCCCCAAAACCCATAAAAACGTAAGAGCTGCCATTTACTGGGTCAGACCATAGGTCCATCTTGCCCAGTATCCTGTGTCATATGACACAGTATTTTTCATGAAATAAAGTCTACAGTTCCTTTCATGATTTTTTACACATACTAATCTCTATTTATTTACACGAATGGCAAACTCCTTCAACTTTTGGTTAGTGAATGAATGCATTGGCTGTGGTTGTTATTATTGTTTTAAAATAAAATATAGAGGTGGCTCAACTGTTTTATCAAGTATCATCTGCCACTGGAAATTTGGGGGTTTGAAAGTTTGACTCCAATTCATATACTATCATATGTGCAACCTTCTTAGGCAGGAAAAACAGGCCTGATGAAAATATAAGGTAAAAGGTGAAGCAAACTGCATCAAGAGAAGACAAGCAAATACAGAGAAAAATATATGGAACAATAGCTATATAGATATAAAGATACTATAATTCTATGTATATACAGAACACACTTCATACAAGACAAACACTTGTGCTTGTGACATTCTGGTTTATGAAGGGTCGCTTACTATCCTTAATTCATAGTGCAGATTTGACTTTAGTTCAAATGTTGTAGATCCCTGTTGAGTTATGTGTTACAGTAGGGTAACTCTGTTGAAGCCAAAAGACACATGTAATAATGAAAGATCAGTCCATTCTGTGTTTTTTTTAATAAGTACTTTAGTAAAGTGGCCACAAAAGGGTTAACTGGGTTATCAAAAGTATTATGGGATGGAGGCATGCTTTACCTCTCCCTCTCCTACCTCCTGTTTTGCTAGGTGAGCTTGCCTTATCATCCTTCTGGAATACAGTTCCTAGTCTCCAGTACTGTGAGTAGACTGTTTTTTTCAACATGGCAATATTTTTTACAAGCTCAGAGTTTTGTGAAAATATTTAGGCTCATAATACTTTGAATTCCATGGGATTCAAACTTTTCTGATGAAATCCTCCATATAAAGTTTATTAATCTGGGTTTATCAGTATCATAAAACACCAATTAATTGATTTTTGAGCTGCTCCTTTGGAAAGAAGAAAAGCATATTTTGCTCCTGTGTACTATTTAAATAATATTGTATTTAATGCATAAGGTGTAGATAATCTATAGTGAATAGAAAGTAACATTATGCTTTGATGGCAGTGAATCATGGAGAAAAGTAGATGTAAGAAAAAGTTACAGAAAGCTTGTAGCTAAATACAATATACTCTCTTAATAAAACAAAAAATGGAACATGCTATAATCCAACATTTCCATCTGCAGGATCACATAATCTGAGAGAACATTGATATCTACATTTTGGTTCATAAATATAGCATTCAAGGAAAAATCCTGAGGAAAGGAAATTCCCAATGTTTAGCTGTGACAACAAGTGATCCTCAGTAAAAAAAAATGCCACGTGAAAGGTTAAGCTCAAATTTAGGATCCATCTGAAGTCATGTTTGGTTCAGATCCCTAACTAAACCAACAATCTATCAGCCCAAGTGAAGAAAAATTAATGCAATTCAGCTCATGTGATTAGCATGCTCATTACTACCTACATTGGCTCCACTCAGGCAATTTTTCTCTTGACTAGGTGTCTAGCCAACCAGCTTGTCTAAGGCCAAGAATTACACAACCTTCCAATTGTCCTTTCATCTGTGGTGTCATCTGTTGTGCAGAAAAGCCCAAACAGCTTTTCTACCATCCCAAAAAGCTTAGTGCTATACCTGTCCTTAGGATCTATGGGAAGTTTATCTAGAAGTGTGCTAGGTAGAGCAGGAAAGTAGAGCACTAAGCTTTTTGGGATGCTACTTTGCTGCTGACTTTCAGATACTTTACTTGCTATTTAGATTATCAGCTGATACATGGAGAGAGAATATGGTTTCCTGCTCCTCTTGCCTCATGGGGTGGAGACAGCAGGAGTTCCCTGTCCCCCCTGGATCCCTTTATCAAAATGAGCAAGGACAGAGGGTTTTCCAAGGCAGATTAATGAAGAAGTGCTGGGCATCTACAAAAGGTGTGAGTAGCAGACATTTGTCTACCTGCTTTCAGTAAGTTTAAAGTTGGTATGGGGAGTTGTTGGTAAGACCTCAGTCTCCAAATAGACCTCAAGCACCTGATTTAATGCTTGTCTTTGTGACCAGAACCTGCAGAATCAGGTTGATATGTTTGATTAGGTTCTGCTTGTGACAGTCTCTGAACAACTACTGTCCAAGGCATGGCAGATTACAATAATAAAACTATTACTGGTAATAAAATACCTTGCATTTACCATATTTACTCAAATCTAAAATGACCCTCACTTTAAGATGATCCCCAATAATTAGATTGTATATTTGGAAAATTTATAAACTTGTGATTTTCTTTTCAGGTATAGAATATAATTATCAGATGTTTGTCTTGAGTTTGTTCCCCTTCCACTGTTACAGCAGGGGAAATAGTGGCTGGGATGTTAGGTAGCCCTGTTTCTCTCTGCCCCCCAGTTTCTTCCTTCTTATTCTCAGACCCCACTTGGGCTTTGTTCCCTCCCTGAGCATGTGGAAGTGAGGGGCAAATTTGAAATACAAGGGACCAAAAACACTGCCATTGAAATAAACATAACTTTATTGCATATAGGCAAATGACTGTGGGTGCCTATAGATTTAGTTAATACACAATTGTTGTATTTTACCTTTTTTTGCAAACTGCTGCAAGTTTCAGCATAGGTACTCCCTAAACATACTTTTGAGCAACACTTTTTGAGCAGTTCTTATACGTAGTACAAACTATACGTGATATTAGGCCAAAACCAAAAGGCTCGTGATTTCTGATGTAATACATTGGACTGGGCCCCAGAAAAGTCAGTAACATTTCAAGCCATGGTGACCCCACAGCCCAGCACTGCTCACTATGTGTGTGTACTCCAAATACCCCCCACCCCACAAAGGATCCATGTGCTAATTAGCGCCCCCAACTGGAACTGGGTGTTCTGGTCACAACGTCTATAATCTGTGGGAGTGAAAAAGAAGTAGAAATGTAGTAAGTGTAGTGGTGCACCATGACTTGAAAAAGTTCAGTACTGAAGGGGACTGAGAGCAATGGCAATATATCTTATTGAGATGGGTTACACTAACCTATCCTCATGGTAGGTTCCCATCAGCATTTTTAGCACTAGGGAAAGGTGTCAAAGCTTGCTCTGGCCTCTCTGACTGCCAGCCTGGTATTGTAGTACATCCAGGCCTGGTGCTCATTGCCTCCTTGGGGAGCAACTGCCATATTTTTTAAGGGCTACACACACAAAAAAGTTTCCTATCTGTAGGTTTGCCCAGTATGGGCCATGTGTTTTACAGGCATGCTCAGTGTGTGTTGTGTTCAGATTCATGGTTGGTTTCCATTACTGAGCAAATGCTGCTTCTGGCAGCAGTTTAATAGACCATGTATTTAATAATGACATTTTTCTGTATGCAAATATAAGATGAGGGGCTTTTTTCCCTATGCTAATTGGGGAAAAATTTTGCTCAAGTAAATATGATATTTGCGAACTTGCACTTGAAGGAATCACAGAGGTTCTGATTCTCATTAACAGTGAAGGCTCTTCATGTTGCACTGGCAGTGTAAAGGAGCCTTATATTATACCTATATATAGAGGCCAAAGAGTCTGAAAGAGAATCAGGTTCAAAGTATTTAATAAATAGAAGTAAAAGCTATACATGGAATACATGCAATTTATTGGTAAAATGCAGTAACTCTTTAGCAGTGCACAACAGTGCTACACAAGAAATATAGCTTAAGACAGGAAATTAAGAGTACTTTATCCAACTTAAAATACAGTAAAATGTAGATAGGGGGTGCACCTACACATGTGCTTTACTGCTGAGTTGACTAATTAGCTCTGCATCACTGTCTACATGTGCACTGGTATTAGGGCATGGTAAACTTACTGTCCCATAAGACAGCAGTCTGGGGGACAGTACTATCTTACGGTGGAGTAATTAAGTGCACTTACACATGTAGACCGTGACAGGGCCTGAAGTGGGGGTGCCCACTGCATGGCTCCACACTTTAGCAGCCTTGTGCCCCAGCTAGCCCCTCCATCACTCAAAGCTGCCACCCAGAGCACAGGGATGACCCCCTGAGCCTGCTGCCAATCCCAAGGTTGCTCTGCCCCAGCTCAAACTGCTCCTGTCCTGGGCACACATGTAGATGCTGCACCTGGGAGCAGCTGACCCCTGGTCGAGCTGCTATGGAGTTTATTGCATTGTGTTAATTTCATATGTAGATGCACCCAGGGAGACTTCATTGACTCCAGCTAGAATCTAAACTGTAAAAGGAGCATTAAGATCTGTAATGAGACATTGGGTCAGTATTGACTTAGATGGAAAAATTTCATTTACTGAATTATCAACATCAATTCCTAAATTTTCTAAGGACACTCTAGGGACTGTCCAAACACTGATGCAGCTTTGTCCTAGCAGAGTCTATGAGGAATGAAGGGATCACAGGGCACAACTTGTCTTTATTAATTAAATGCAATCCAGAATTTAGGTATTTAAATTGTTCAGTGTAAGTTTAAAATATCATTCATAGTGAAACTCACTGAGGAATGTCAGTCTTGTGAAATTTTGGAAGTACATAAATCCTAGGGATTATGCCTTCTAGTTAAGCATTTTTCATCGTCATGTCTCAGTAGGGTATGTTTTCATTTTAACCTATTAATCTCAGTTTATCTTTTTTGACACAGATTGATTAGGAATTTTAGGGACTACAGGTTAGGCTCCAGATGCTAGGTGTTCCTTCGTCCTTTTAGTACTCACTGTAATCCATAACAACCAACACATTTATTTTATGAGCTTTCACAATCAGGACAGTATCAATATCTTTTCTGACAGGGTTTAAAGCTTTGATTTTACATTGTGTTGGGGGCTAGTTACTTGGAATGTAGTTTTGAAAGCCTCCAAAGCAACTCCTGTTTTTAGTAATTTCCTCACATCTGTGTGGTTGTGGACACATCTAAACATGCATTTATGCTGGCTTAAATTTACTGTGCAGTAAATTACTGCACAGTAAGCATGAATGGACAGGCATCTACACATGCAGGAAACCTGGGACTAACTTTAATTCCAGGTCAGAGTAGCCTGCCCTGTGCCCCTCTGGCCATGGGGGAGAGCTCCAGCCTCCAGTCACATGGCTGCCAGGCTTTAGCAGCCATGCTGAGACCAGAGACAGCTGCCAGCATTTTGTGGCCATCTTAAAAGCACAACCCTACCCTCTGATTCCTGCCCAGTCCCTCCCCTGCCCAGGACCTGTGTGCCCAGCACAGGAACAGCATGTGGCAGCTGCCTCCCTGCTCACCCTGCCTCCCTGCACAGTGACTGCTCCAGCCCCTTCCCCTGCTCCTGCCATTGGTACCCATTGCCCTGCTGTTCCAGCCCAGCCCCTGCCAGCAATAACCAATGCCCCACACTGCTGCTGGCCATGTTGCTCGACCTGCTGGTCCCACCAGGCCCATCCCTGCCCAGGCCCCAGGACAGCCATGCCCCTGCCAGCTGGGCCCAGCACACTGGCTGTGGGAAGCTCTGGCCCAACCCGTCCTCCTGCACTCCCCACTCCAGCCTGCCTCTTCCACTGCCCACATACCCCTGCCCATGGGTAAAACTATAAAAAACTTTATTTTCTGTCCAGAACCCATTCCCATCCCTCCCCCATCCCCGCTCAACAAACACAGCCCTTTCCCCCCTACCCCCTCTACAACAGTGCCTCCCCACAGTAAAAACTCCAGTCCCAAACTGAACCCAGCAATCAGTCAACTGTTGGACTCTCTTCTGGAGTCAGTCTGTGAGGGGCTAAGAGGTAGGGCCACCCAGGGCAGACAGCGCAGTGGTAGGTGGCCAGCACCCCAGCTGCAAACAGTTCCCCCATGGATCTGGGAGCTGCAGCAAAGCCTAGAGATGCTTGTGGCTGTCAGGCACTGCAGGACCTCCTCCAGGGCACTGCTGTGGACCTGCTGTGAGGCAGTGGGTGGGACCAGAGGCACTGTGGGGCTGAGGTGGGGGGCCAAGTACAGGAAGGCATGGGCACAGGCAGCCCTGGGTGGCCCTGGGTAACCAGCTGCTCTGTCAGCTCCACACACTGCCGCTCCAGGCCAACCACCTCAGCCTAGTGGGCATGGTATGCCTGCAGCTGTGCCTCCTCCTGAGTGGCCTCCTGGGAAAGATCCTCTGCCCACTATGTCCAGTGGTCTGCCATGCAGCCCTCCACTGTGACCACCAGCTGATGGAGCAGGTGGGTCCCATCCTGGCTGCACCACTGGTACAGCCAGTGCCTCTGGGCATTTCCAGCAGTGGGTGACAGTGAGTCTGCAGTAGCGGTTCTGTGAGCTCCTGTGGTCTCTCCCCCACATCCAGATGTTGACTCTGCAGAGGCAAGAGACAGAAGGCTGTTGTGAGAGTTTGCAACATTTGAGAAATAAGATGCTTGGCTCTAGGGGCCTGCACTGCATGGCCTCAGATTGGAGCTCAGCCATGTGTGCATGCCCAGGGACATGGTAAGCTGGCTAGGCAGGCCTGGGCCCAAGTGGCTGCTGCCTGATCCCCCTATCTCTACTTGTTCCCCAGGTCTGGCCTCGTGCTGCCTGCCTCCCCTGCCCCCTTCCCAGGGTGGGCCAGGCCAAGCTGGTGGCAGTACCTGCTGTCATGGCTGCAGCCTCCACTGTCCCCGCCCCCCCCAGCCCTGCAGGCCCACTGCTGTCTTGCACTGGTGCCCAGCCCCCAGTGCACAGGCTTGGAGCATGTGAGGCTCCCAGAAAACTGGGGTGTGGGGCTGGTGGGGGCCTTTCCAGGGAGGTGCCCTGGGCCCAGCCTCCCACCATGCCACCACTGCACCCTGAGCATGCCCATGCTGTGGGTGGTGCATGATGAGCTGTTTGTGCAGTGGAGGGATGCCTGAGCCACTATACCCTGCTGATGATGATCCTGCTGGTGCCCCAGGCCCACCTGCACTCGCAGGTTGGGACCCTGAGCTATGACAATGCAGGGGGAAAACCTGGCCTACCCCACAACCTCTGCCACGACCTGGAGGGCTACCTTTTGCAGTGCTACACATTCCTGCCCCTGGCTGCCAAGGAAGAGATCTCTGCTGGAGTTGACACCTTCCTTTGTATGTGAGATGCCCATGCCCGTGCAGCTGCAGGGGCATAGGTTGCATAATAAAGGTCTGAAGTGTGTGCCAGCTGTCTGCATGCTGCGGGGGTGGACCTGGGGCCAGTGGAGTGCAGGCGTGCCATGCAAGGAAGGGGGGCAGGGGGTAGGGCCAAGGGTGGGGTGGGGGTGGCATTGAGGCTGGGAAGGCCTGCCCCCCAGTGCAGGATTTACTACAGGTTTGGGGCTTGTGAGGCTGGATACTCAGTGCAGGGCTCCCAATCATGTACGGCATCTGGCTCCACCCAGTCTCCATGGCGGTGTGTGGCAAGCTGCTGCCCAGCCAGGGCCCCCACAGGGAGGAGCTTGTGCTGCTGGCAGCTGGTAGTGTCATGGCTGGCTGTTTCTCAGGGGTGGCTGTGGGGCAGGGATGAGGCCATGGCAGCCACTGCCCAGGGCTCCCCAGGTTGCCGGTAGGTGCAGCAGCCAGGGAAGAGTGCAGGGTGGGGTACCTGAAGGCCCAAGGACCCCTCCTCTGGTGATGTGTCACCAGAGGTGTCAGGGTGGGATGCAGGCATGGGTTCCCAGGGTGCCAAAATGCAGGTCAGCTCCCATATGAAGGGCATGGTCCTGGGGGCCCCACTGGACTGAGAATTGTGGCCAGTCATAGCCACCCACTGGGCCTGCAGGTCCTTGGCCTTCACCCAGCACTGCCACACTGACTAGGAGTGGCCCCACATGCAACCCAGCTGCTAGGGTCTAGTAAATGTGGGCATTTGAGTGCCTGCCCTGGGCAAACTGCCTCAGGACATCCTCCTTGCCCCACAATGCCACAAGGGTGCACACCCCTCCCGGGTCCAGTTTGCACCCCTGGGGCTCCACACAGGCAGGAGCACAAAGATGGTGTCAGACATGGGGGAGGAGTGCATCATGCCCCATGTCAGCTGACTGGGCCCCCATGTGGCTGGCCCTGGAGGGCTGGGAGCAGCACCCCAACAGGGGCACTGCCAGGGAGTCACAGCCAAGTGACTGAGGTGCTTCATCATGGTGCTGCAAAAAGATAGAGGTCTGGGCAAAGAATGAAACCAGCTAGAGCCCTTGGCAGCAGTCACCTGTGGCCAGAGAGCAGCTTGGGAGGGGGACAGCCCGTGCAGACCCAGCCTGTGGACTGTAAAGGGGGGCATATAAGCCTGCTGGGGTGCTGCAGCCATAAGCAGCTCCTGCTGGCTCCCTGGAGTGTGTCCCCCAAGGCAGAAAATAACTGCAGGCTTTTATATCCTGCAGCTAGGGGCTGCCAGAGAGCTTTGAGGAAACTGAAAACAGAATTTGGGCTTTTGGTGTGTTGGAAACTTCCTTTTAGAACCCCTTCACTGATTATTTTGTGTCTTTAGAAATGTAACTACTGTAATGTGAATTCTGTAGTGACAATGACACACGCATTCACTCAACTTAACAAGCATCTTTATTTTGGGGACTTAAAAGAAGCAAAACACCTAATGGGCTTCTTTCTTCTTACCTCCACCCCCTCAACATACCCCCACACCCAGCCAATCTGATACTAATGTGAAATACATTTCTACAGGTACAGTCAAGCTATAAATTGAACAATGAACAATGAATATCTTGTCTAGTGAAGCTGAGATCGTAACTGGGATGTTCAGAGGTGGTTTTAGCAGCACTTCTGATAGAAGGACTTCCATAAAGCAGAATTAAAGAGAGCTAGTCTTCAGTGGGCATTTTTCTTTTCCCATATAATGGAATTGGCCCTGCTTCTGGTAACTCTTGTGTAAACAGAAAAAGAAAGGGAGAGCAAGAGTTACGGTGCTTGTCCTCTCTCACTACAAGCAGTTGAAGAGGCTGAGACACTCTGAACTGGGCAAAGCCATGGCTTACCTCTGTCTATGCTGGCTGGCAGACAGGAGGCATTAGTTAAGTATTTAAAGGTATATTGGTGTGTCATATCTACTTGGTTTAAATATTTTTAAAAATCTGACCCCTCTGTGCCCTAGATGTGTGCATGGAAGTGGTTTTGCTGCAGCTTGTAAAAGGGCCAGGGAATGAGGGATATGTGATGAACCCTTACTAAGGCAGTAGCATTTATTCCCCCATTCCTTTCCCCACCCAGGTGCACTTTCCAGGCTGAAAGCCTACAGAAGTCATTATTTTGATAGCGTTAGGTCTCACGTGAATAGTAAGGGCATTAATATCCTCAGGGGTCTTTGTTGACTATGGTGAGGCTTATACTAGTTGGGATGACATAGTAAATAGTCAAGAAATGCCACTCAGACTGCAGCCTTGTTCAGCTTTCTGTTTGTAAAGCATCTGCAGCTCATTGTTACTGCTGTTATATGCTGGGATTCTTGACAATATTTATACTACTGGACTATGTATCAGGACACAAGTGTGTCCCCACTCAGATTTGCAGCCTGAAAGGGCCTGCTATGCCAAGATAGTCTCTCTCGTGCATCATTGCCTGATCCTTCTCTCTCTGAAATCAAGAGTTTCTTACCACTGGTTTAAATGGAGGCAGATGTGGCAAATGAAGTGTTCACTCTCCGTTGAGAATGCTAGTCTGGCCATCTGAAATTCCACTAGACAAGAGAAGCAAAGAAAATGGAACAAGTGTCTGAGTGACTTTCTGATCATGAGGAAAGCTTTAAATATATTTTGTCCCCTCTCTTTTCCCTCTCAAGTAACTGTCAGATCAAAATATGTGCTAGAATTCACTGAGGGACTGTGTCAAATTGACTTCACACTGTTCATGCAATGTGCTGGTATGGGAACGGTGAGATCTGTTGTATTGATGCAAAATGAAGCAAACACTTGAACAGTATAGGCTGATTCTCCTTTCATTTGCATCAGTTTTACTCTATAGCAATTCTTTTAATTATTGGGCATATATCCAGCACCTGACAATGGACATCAAGCCAATAGAGCCAAGAGTTTCTCAGAAAAAATCCCATCTTAGCGTACCTTAAAGGCTGTGTTAAAAGTGGTGAGGGAACTATTCAGTGTTTCATCTACATGATATTCCCTGTCAGTTAAGCAACCATTTTAGGGATGATTCTGAAGTTGGTCTTTCGTACCTACTTTCTGCTAGCATTAGCAGAGAGACCCCGCTCTTAACTTTAGCTTTAAAAGAAACCCCCTTATTCAGCCTACAAAACTGTTAGTAAAGATGGGTTTTAAAAACCATCATTAAGCATGATTTTATTAGATGGCAGAAATATAAGCATGCATATAATCTGGCCTACTTCTCATCCCAGGTTCAGATCTGTGAACTAATTTTATAAAAATTAATGGTAGTTTCAACTATGCTTGTAGGGGTGCTGTCAGTGATGGTGAATAAATAGAGAAGGACTTCAGAAGAGCAGCAAACAGCAGCTGCAATGACTTTTGTTCTGAAGCTACCTCTGCATGCCAGATTTTACCCTCAAGGCACAGCGGCAGAGCAAGGCTCCCACCTGTTATCTCTCACCATTGAGGGCTGCTTCTTTCTGTTTAAGTTAGGTTAAATATTTCCCCTTTTCCCAGGATTCAGGGCTCATCAGCCCAGCTGTGGTGCACAGTCTTGAAACACAAAACAGCTGGATATACAGTGTGAACAAAGTTCACCTTTTCTTGTTTACATTTTATAGCAGCTGCACTGTTTACTGGATGATGCATTTGTTTAAATGAATGTCCAGCTATTATTGATTTTTTTTCTCTACTTTTTTTCTGGCTATGTCACTATTGTCCTGCTATAGAGCATTGCAGTTTAAGCACACCTGCACACATATTGACACAACAAAATTAAGCCATGCTTTCAGTTGAGTTGCAGTGGTGAAATCACAGGGATGGTACTCACATGATTGAGAGAAAATCTGGACCCAGTCTTTGTCAATTTTTTAACAATCTGGTGACATCATAGATTGTAAAGCCAGATGTCATCTTCAGGGGCATGTAGTCTAACCCCCTGCATGACACAGGTCATTGAGCTTTTCTCCATAATTCCTTCATCAAACTGAGAATGAGTATCAGTTTCTTAGAAAGATACCTGGTATTGATTTAAACAGTTTAAGTGATTCCCAACTACTTCATGTTTCCTATGAGGCTGCAATGGTTGCTTACTCTGACTGGTTAAAACTTATCCCTTAGTTTTAGTTTGGATTTGTCTGGTTTCAACCTCAAGACACAGAGAGTTATAGTTGCTAGGAGTACAGCAAATCCTTATTATGCTCTAATAATTTGATTTCCTTGAATACCTGTGTAAAAGCAGAATTGTAGGAACTTCCAAAAGTTTTCAAGTCTGGTTTGAATAGCATAGGAATTGTCATCATTGATCAGTGCATTAGCCCATCTAGTCTACTACCCTGTCTCCAACTATGCCCGGTTCCGTATGCTTCAGAAAAAGGTGCAAAAAGCTACATGACCAACATGTATAGAATAGCTTTCTCAACAGGGACATTTCATTCCAACTTTATCTGTTATAAGTGTACTTTTGCCTTTGTTATATGAAGATTTATATCCTTTTGAAATATCTATGTCATTTAAAAAATACTATCTAATGTCCTTATGGATAGTCTCAATATCCATAGAGATACCTTGTCATTTTTTGATTCCTGTTAAAAGCTCTTTGCTTCTATGATATCTTACTAGAGCAATTTTTTCTTAGGTACAATGAAGCACATTGTAACTGATACAAACTCACAAAGGAGAAAAGTCACATCAGTCCAAGGCTGTCCAATCTCTAAGCAGCTGAGGGCCAAATACCCTGTGGGCCACATCAGCAAGGGCTCAACACAGCATGGCCTGCCCACCCCTGGGTCACACCAAAATGAACCATGTGCCTCTTGAGACACAAGCCACTTGCACACTGCCACCCACTGCTGCACTGAGGCCTTCCTTTACCTCTCACTGCTGTACTGTATGCCTGTATGGGTGCTTCCCCACATCACCACACCTGCATCATGTTCGTGAATAGCCCCAGGTTCACCCTTAGCTCCCTGGGCCATGGTCCCATCCTTGGGGCATGGGGAAGTAGCAAAAGCAGGAGGAAGGGAAGCCTGGTGACTCCATCTGTGCTGTCAGAGCCAGAGAGATGGGAAGGGCAGCAGAAGCCCAGGGGCCACAACTTAACCTCTCATGAGTCACATGAAGCCCTCAGGCCACCGGCTGGACAGTCCTGTATTGGTCTAAAGGGCTTAAAGGTGTAATAGGTAGGTCCTCTGAGCTAGCCAAATGTTACTGTCAGCAAGTTATCTGGGCACCTGATCATCTTCAAGTCCTCCTTCCTCTTAAAAGCAAATCATGCTCACCTTAATGGCAAACTAAGCAAGTGAAGATTGAAAATAGCACTTACAAACCAACTTAAGGCATCTCCAAATGTTCCTGGGCCTGTGAAGAAAGTCAGGTCTGCTTTTTTATTGATGTTTTTTATTTCTAGCTATCCCTTCTCATTGGGTTCTGGTCTAATTTGAGCAGACTCTACTGGAAATTGAGTTTATGAGAGACTCTGTTCTTTGTTAGATTTCCATTCTTATTCTGGAGATTCCTGGAGTTTAGGAGATTTGTATTTTCTGCAAATGAGGATCCAAACATTAGGCTAGTAGATCAAGCCTCCTGCAGTGCTTCACAGAACTTGATGTTGAGATGGATATTGAAAGACATAAAAAAAATCCTTAATGAGATATGTTTGCGAAACCTTAATAATACCACGACTAACTTTACATCCTCTGACTAACAAAATATCATTATAACTTATAATTCCTTATAACTCATTCTATTCATTAGAAGTGTTCCTCAGGAAAGCAGGTGAACCCAAAGGAATCAGTATTTGTGTGTTTGTTTTTCATAGGCTCCTCTGGGAGCCATTTTTGGGCCTGATATAAGGCAAAATCTGGATTTTTCACCATGTTTTCACCTTCCAGGAATTGAAATACTGTAATAAGCCCACATCTTGCATTATTCTGGCTATGTAAATGGGTCCCCAGGGTGTTAAAGCTAAAAAAACAAAACAAAAACAAAACACAAACACAAACACAAATATTCGAAGCATAAATTCAAATACGAAGTTTCAGGTACACCCTTTTTTTCCCACATTACATTAGCTAAGAAAAATATTTTCCTCTATGATCTAAACACATCCTCCAGTGAAAACTGTAATGATCATTGAGAGAAGGTAGGCCAACTTTTGACTTCACTTTTACAGGATGAATATGGAGTAACTTTGTTAGTTTTGTTTGTGTTGTTTATGTTGGCATGTGTTTGGCTGAAAGTGGAAATTGGGCAGTAGTTTCCCTGCACTGAGAAACCATGAAGTCACACATGATTATTGGCACAGTGGCAGCTGTGTCTGAAGTCCATGGGAAATCGCACCAAAAAGTGACTCATCATAGCTCACATCTGTGATTTCTCAGCTACTTCATTCCACTGTTCAGGGTAGATTCTAGTCAGCAAAATTCTCAAAAACCAGAATTAGTAGGCTAATACATTATTTCCAGAAAAAAGAATAAAAATTGCTAGGCAGTTTGATGCTTCTGTCCCTAGTGTTTTAAGTTAAAAAAAAAATTCTACCTAAAATATGCTTTAAAAAAAGCAGTATGGTCACACCCTCAACAAAAACTAGTTGGAAGTATCTCCTTTATGAAAGGTTATTTTGCAACCATCAAAAGGAGTTTTATAGCATATCTTCAAATAATTCGTCAATATTCAGCATTTTTTCTCTAAACAACTTTTAGAAGAATGTCCAGCTTTTATCTAGAGCAAATCTTATGAATTAAATTAGGAAATTTCAGAGAAACAAGTTAAAAATGAATAACCCACCTCTGGCATTTAAGGATCTCCTTATTCCTACTGAAGGCTCAGAACCCAAATAAGAGTGAAGACATTTATTCCAAAATTCCTCAAATTGAATTCATCTGTAAATGCAAAGAAATGCACACTGGGCTTCTGCGGTCAGAGTGCATGTTTTATGAAACGCAAATTATGAGTAAACTCATGCAGAGCTAGTGCAGCTTCATATGTAGAAAAGAGTCGTTTTGGGTATCCTAAAAATACATGGTATGGCAAACCAAAATCAATGAGCTTACCTCAATTTTTCTTTGAAGTTCTACCCTTCTAGAAACAACATAAAGAAAGGGCACAGGATAAGGATGGGAATAGTTTGTTAGGAGTCACATAATTGAGGGAAGTGTGTTATTAATTCTCCTCCAGTCCATTCATGAGATTCCTTCTCTAAATACTTCAAATATTGTTTCCGTGAAAGGACTTGGAATCATTAGATGAGATTTTCTAAAATGCGGTTGACTTACTGACAAGATTATAAAAAAATCAAGTTTTTTTTCTGGTTTGTTAAAATTAAGGCCTTGATCCTGCAAACATTTATGAACATGAGTAACTGTATTGTACATAATGTGCAGGATCATGGTCTCATTTGGGCTATTATGATACATTTATACTATACTATTGTTTTGGCTCTCAAAGGAGTTTTTGTGTATATGAACTGTCAGATGACTATAACTTTGGGATGTATAAATTTATTAGTTCAGATTTTTCATGTGAAGACCATATGTTACATTTATTTTTTTATGTATTAATAAAAGTCATAAAACAAATAGTAATTTGGACAGTTGCATAATTGTCAGATATTTGCAGTTCCAGTTTTTCTTTAATTTTAGCAAACATGAGAAGTAGTAATTAATTCATCAGGCTCTAATGAATATCTTTTTTTGTTTTATTTTCTCTACTTCAGGAAATGCTGCAGATAACAGTGAAAGCAAACTAAATGCAGTGACTTTTTATCCTGAACAGGATAATTTTCATTATCCTAAAATATATTTATGTACTGGCAACATTATCTATAATAGATATTTTGTAATATCTATATTTTGTAATATCTATTACAGTTTAGGTGGGATATTTCTAGTGATGTCTTAGACTTACTGAAAAGTAATTTATCTTTAATATGTCTGACTTTGCATGCTTTGTTATTATACAGGTGGGATTTTTTAAATGCTCATTATGAACATCATTCTCTTTCACAGATGTTGCACTCTAAATCTCAAACACTTCACTGGGGAGATCATGGGTGCATCTACATGAGATGCTTTACTGCACAGTAGACTAATCTACTGTGCAGTAAAGCATCTCTGTCTACACATATACAGCATTTACTGCTCACTAAAGTAGTTTACAGGGTGGTTGGCTACTACCTGTAAAGACAGGTAGTAGATTTATTGCACAGTAGCTACTGTGCAGTAGTACATGTGTAGACAGCTGACCAGGAGCAAATTGCTTCTGGTCATCCCAGGCACTAGGGGGTGGAGGAACTGTCCCCTGCCCCAGGCATCTTCCTGCTGCTCAGACCCTGCTTTGAGATTGGAGCGGGGGCTGGGGCATAGCTGCCTGCTGCCTGGCACAGGGGATAGTGTCACAGCCTCTGCTTCAACCTCAGAACTGGGGCTGGGCAGCAGGCAGCTGCCTGGAGCAGGGAACAATCTCAGAGTGGCTCAGAGGGCAAGAGGCAGCTGCCCAGAGCAGAGGAGTAGGGCTGGGAGACGACTGCCCCGGAGGCAGGACAGCTCCCCACAGAGCACAGGTCTGACCCCAATGCTCCCTGCCAGCTGGGGATTGGCATCCGGGGGGAACCTGGAGCTCCTCCCAGCTGCTGTAGAGGGGCAGAGCAGGGCAGGAGTAGCATGTATAGATGTGCTCCCAGGGAAGACTTACAGCATATTAATAGCACAAGACATGCCCAATGTGAAGCAAATGTTGAAGTGTTGGCTGGATCAAACTGTTTAAGTTTTCAGAAGTGACTAGTACATTTGGGTGCTTTGAGGTTTAGAAGCTTAGCTTGGGACATCTTACAAGAACTGATTTTAAAAAAGTTTTGAGCATCCTCACTGTGGAAATTGTGTCCTTGATGATCTCCCTGAGTTGAGCATTCTTTTTGGCCAACCAAAATAATTTATCAGATATGAAAATGTAGGTCTATAAACTTAGCTTTTCTCTCAGCATGATGGATGAATTCCTATAGCAACCAGATACTGCATTAGAGGGGTGAATTTTTCCTATAGATTCATGTTACAGCTATTCACTTGAAGAAAAAATGGAAGCTCACATGATAAGGTGACCTTGAATAAGTTTTTGATTACTTGCTGATGCTGGGCTTGCTCAAACCATTCCCATCATATAAGCATAAAATTATAAACTGAACATGTTCCCTTAATCAATATTAAAAATACCAGAGTATTTTTAGAAACACTTAAATTATATATCTAAATGTGATCTGATTGCTCAGGGTATATTCCTGCCTTCACTTTAAAAAACTGTCAATCAATACAAGTTATCAGAATCTATACAAAGGACAGGAATAGAGAAAATGGCAGGGTTGTAAAATTGCTTTCAAAACATAGCTACAGAGCAATCTAGCAGTTGTATATTACCATACCATCAAGCTAAAAATTATCGTTAAAACAATTCTCTGTTAATGGTGTTCATCAGGCAGGAAACATGCAAGATAAAGAGACGCAGCAGTCAAGAGAGGCCTTCTTCATACTGTTAATTGCTAATGAACTTTACTTTGCACCTTGGCATATCTAAATACTTAGTAGAACACCCCTCATTTTAGATAGGAAATAGTCTTGAAACGATAAATAGAGAGGATTTGAAGAGCAGCCATAAGTGAAAATAGTGTTGGACTACTCCTCCATATTATTATCCTCCATACAATCACACACAAATAATAATATGAAAAATAAATCCATGGAAGTAAAGAAGAAATAGTATTATATCTGGTATGCATTCTGCCCTGATCTGTAGTCAAAGCTGCTTCATCAGAGTCCATTGGCATCTCCTCAAATCTAGTCAGCTACAAGATGAAATATTTCTAGCTTTAAATTGAGAGAGGTAGTTAGCCACATTAATCTGAAGTTAGGCAGAAGGCAGGGGAGGACAGAACCTCAGGGTGCCTGTGCACAAGTAGGGAGGCTGCTCTGATGTGCTGTAATTCCAGCACGTTGGAGCAGACTCGATTAATCAAGTGCAGTGTGGCAATTTCCACATTCCAGCAGCCTCCCACATCCTGTGCATCAGCATCCCTATGCTTCAAAATGATGGTGGGGGCACTTTATCTAAGGCTCATTTGACATTTTCAGACATGGGGACACTTATACATAAGACACTCTGCCCCCCTTCCCCCCTGCATTCTCAGAGCACGTATATTAGTGCCCCTAGAGACTAACTCATTCAGAAAGGCATAAGCTTTGGTAGGTAACAGCATAGGTTGTCAGATGCTACAAATGAACTTGCAGAGAGAAAGGGTACTAAATGGAAAGGAATAGCTCTCCTTTATATACAAAAATTTAAAATTTTCATGGATGGGTATAAATGACATCATATTTTCCCATTGTTTTAACTATATATTTACATATTTGGACTGTGTTCCTTTGAAACATCTGTTGCATCCTACTGTAGGAAAGGACAGGTTCTCTGTTGCTATTATCTGATTGTCTCTGCTGTCAATTTATTAAACTTTTACTTATGTACCTGTTACCACTTAATTATCCCTAATATAATTCATATGAACGTAGCATTTTCTAGAAAAAATCTAGCTTCTGCCATAATTGTACTTTTTCTGTTGAAATTCCCATTTTAATTGAAAAATAGTTTTTAAAAATTCAGTTTTTTGTTTTAAAATAAAAAAAGACAGAAGTTTGTTGAAAAATTTCCCTTAGAAAAAGGCAATTTTTTTTGTTGGGGGAGGGGAGGGAAAGAAAGAAAAATGTCTACTGTCTGTATGATTTGTTTAGCAAATCACTTTCATGGAGGCCTTGTCTAAAAATCAAAACAGATGAAGAAGATCTTAGTAGGGGGCCAGGACACATTTTTTCAGTTCTCCCTCAATTGCTGCTGTCCCTGTACATCTGTTATACATTCCTGCTGTCATTGCCATTATGGGCTCTACTGAATATGGGCTCACCCAGTTGCAGCACTAAATATATTTTTATTGATATTCGTGTAATGCATCCACATCGATGTAGTCACTATGCATGGTCCAAGAGGACCAGGTTGAGCTTTATGACTACACCTAACGTAAAGCTGGAAGCTCTGAAGAACAGCCTTAGGCTTTATTACCATGAGCTTCTCTTCCCACGTCATCTTATGCATGCTTTCTTTCTCATTTCCTTTCTGGTCCAAACAGTCTCTTCTAAACTGCATCAAGATTCAAGACAAGATACTGAAATTCAGTCAGTTTAGTGGCACTGGTGCTCTCAACGGAGGGACAGCAGACATCTATTCCCATCTTCCTGAATGCTGAGGGGGAGCTTCGCCTCCTGTAGGGAGGTGACAAGAGAATAATCAATATCTGACACATTTTAGTAATGTTGCTTAATGTGCTATTTGATGAAAATGAGCCCAGTATAAGAACCCATATAGGATATAGTCATGCTTCCAATAAGGTTTTGCTAAAGGGGAAAGGAGGAGGAGAAATTCATGCTGCAGAAGAATAAAGGCTAGATGCTGCTCCTCTTGCTCATGACAATTGTTACCTTAGTCCATGAATATCACCAGTGCAGTCAGGGAGATTACTTGCTCCTCTCAAGGTAAGTAGAGTTAATAGAACCTAGTCCTAACCACCTAACCTTTATCTCGAATTCCAACTTGGGAACCCAGTAGTTTGCAAGAGCTTCTCAACCTCCCTAAGAGAGAGAGATAAGACAACAGATCCATAACTCAGAAGTGTGTTGGGTCAGAAGACCAATTCTTTTACTCTTGCAAAATGCTGCTCTGTGTACCTCCCTCCTCAAGCAGTCCAATCATTGCCATATTTCACTGGGACAATAAGAAGCATGTAGGATCCATTTCCTGAAAGGCATGCTAAGTTTCCATCAATTCTTAATGTATGGTTTTTTACACTGTTACCGTGCTTTGATTGTCAGTTTTTGGATGACCAGATACAAAATGTTAGCCATTGTCCAAAAATATTTTCAAAAACATTATTTCTGGGAATGTGAAATACCAACAATGTTAAACAAACTGGAGGTTTGCTTTTGTTCCATACATTTTCAAGGAGGAACAAAAAAGTCCTTATTCCTATAAAGCCATCAGATTCAGTAAGGCTCACTTTCCTGCATAGAGACAAGAAAGCAACTGGCACCTCTTCTAGACAAGAAACACTTCTCCACCCCCTACAAAATTGGCAAGAAGTGGGCTTGTTTGCTGCTTACCTTACCTAGCTTTCCTTTATTATTTTTAAACAGCTCTGAAGTGAAAGACATACAAATACATTACCATTTTTTATGACCAATCATTCATGGTAGCTAGAGAGAAAGAGAGACAAAGAACAAACTGGCTACATTTTACAAATATTCAACTTGTGTTATCAAATCCATTAAATATTTATCAGCAAGTGTCTGCCCATTGAGTACTTTTGTATATTTGTTTTTTTCTTTCTTTTAGTGTTATTGTTTGTCTGGACTGGGAATTATCTCCTTGGCCAAATATACAAGATGGTTTGTATCATGTGTGTGAAATGTAGTACAGCAGTAGGTCCTTTCTCAAATATAGTTAATGGAGTCAGAAAAAGGTGTGGCATAGACAAAGACCCTGCTTGTCTGTATTTTAATTTCCCAAAATGTTGAAAATATAACTATACATTGTTTTATTTTGAACATCCTGCTCTGTCATATCAGTACAAGGAACAGTTGCCTCGGGTAGCAAAATATTAGGGGCAACAAAATGTTTTGTGCCCATTGATTGAGTGAGTGCTAGTGGGATCTAGGAGGTGTATGTTTTCCAGTTTGCCTAGGGCACCAGAGACCCTGGAGCTAGTACTGATAAGAAGCAAATGATAACACTAATGCACTTTCACTTTTCTGTAAACTATTAAAGCTGGAGAGCAGCAGACTGTTTGTGACACATGGTAATTTGTTGAAAATCACTATTTGCTAAAAATGTGAGTCCATTAGATTAACCAAACTGACAAGAAAATAAATGTTTTTGAAAGGAAAGCACTAAGAACTAGGGAAGATAGATGCAATGTTGGCTATTATTCACCAAATCAAACTTATTTAAATGCACCGTCTTTGATACTTAATAAATGTTATAGCGTGGCTTTTCGTGGCTAATAAAACTTGGTTTACATTACACCCCTTGTCTGCTATGATTTGCCTCCTAGGGCTCACTTAGAGTGCATTAAGGAGCTGCACACAAGATCAGGGCGATTTGCTGCAAAACTTAAATAATTCATTTATGCACCACTGCTTTCAGACAGTGTTTTTACAAATGCTATAATGAGACAAGCTGTGAAATGGTTTACATGGGGGAAGCACAGGCTGCTGCTGAAGGAAAACCATTCTGTGTGCTCTTTATTTCTGGAAGTCCACAATAGAACTTTGAAAAGCGCTCGCTGCTGAGTCCCTCAACATACCTTCCTGCTGTTAGGTCTATTTATGCTATCACAATGATAATAGTAGTAATAATAATATTTTGCACTGATTGAGACTGCGGTTGCCTGAGATCAGTAATGGTGTTGGGAGCCAGGGTATAATACATCCTTCTTTTCAATAATTATAATAAGCTGGTTTGGTATGGTGATAGCCTTGTGTACTCTGTTGGCCTATTGCACTATGGTCATTTTTTAACAGACATAGGGGAGCACTTTTTGCATATAAATTATACACAAAATATCTATACTAGAAGCATGATGTCATTAAGGTTGGAAGAGGCAAGCAATTGAAAGACAGAAAATGTCCAAATTAGGATTTTTGGACCACTGTGCTGCTAATCCCCACGACTAAATCACACATCTAATGATATTTGATGTTTTTTTCTTAAAGACCCTTCCTCAGAGCCATGTTGTTTTATCCAAAGCTTACCTTTCACTTAAATAAGTTTCTGGCTCTAATAGTTTTGACAAAAAGCTTGATCATGTGACTCAAACACGCACTAAGGATTCAAACCAGTGGGCAGATAAGAGTTCAAAGTTTTACTATTTGTTAAACATCCCGTGGTTTTTAAGACATTCTCACGACTATCTCATTATTTCTCAATGTCTGGAGCTGGTGCTGCCTGTGCACCCTTAACTCTGCCCCTTGCGTATGTGTATGTTGTGATGCAATCATTAATGATAAAATGAGATATTTGTCCTAGGGACTGCTGCTTCATTTGGTGCGCAGGATAAAGCCAGTAAAAGAGAACCTTTTAATTCTTTCCTACCTGGACGTATAAGTGAAACAGATCTTGCTGTAGCCATGGCAGTTAAATAAAAGTGATCTACCTCCAGTAGCTGGCTGACTCTACCAACAGAGAGTATAGAGCAGTTTAAATCTCCAAACTTGCAATGAGCTCCCAGGCAGAGCCATTCTGATGACATTAGATCGCTGTGTAGGCTTGGCTTCATCAATGCACATCTCCTTGTCAACTCAGAACATGAGATAAGAAGTGAAAAAACACTCCATGCCTTTTTTGATGTGACAGGAGGGAGTTAGGTAGTCAGAATGTGATTTCCAGAGCTAAAATGTGACTGACTGGGACAACTAGTGCTACTTCTCTTGTTTTTGTGAGCAGGATTAAACAGATGCTCACAAACACAAGGGATCAGGCTTTAGGTTTTGTGTCTCAGTCATAAGCTGTGACAATTCTTTTAACTTAAGAGTGTCACTAAAATTCATCTGTTTTACATAAACATTTCTTCTGTGAAACTATTGTCAGATTATAATATTCCATTTTTTAAAGTTGTCAGTGGAAAACCGTGCATGTGTGTGTGTCTATTCAGTGTTTTACATGGTAAACTGCTTAACCTACAATTAATTGCTCACTTTACTCAGTAGATGGGATTTGATAGAATCAGAAATTAAAAATAATAATTCTGTAAGGAGCAAAAATCTGAAATATTCTGCAAATAAAAGTCTGTACTACTGCCAAACAGAAAATCATTTTTAAATTTCTGTGGCCATTCCATCCCCACATGTCTCAAACGATCTTCTATCTGAGGAAGTGCCATCTGTTAGCAGTGAGGAAGAAGAAGGGCTGAGTTCACTGATGAAACATTTTGAGATGAAATATTTGCCCAGTGGTGCACATTCTCTCTCTCTCTCTCTCTCTCTTTCTCTCTCTCTCTCTCTCTGTGTGTGTGTGTGTCTCTCTCTGTCTCTCCCCCTCCCCTTTCTTCCCTTGTGTTTATCCATGTGTGTCCAATAGACATCAGTGTTAAAAGGGAAGAGAGAATGACTCACACAAAGCTCAGATTGTCACCGTTCTTCTCCAAGAAGATCTGCTCCTTCATCCCATTTGGCACCCAGATCAGCAGCTCTGTGTTTCACAATCAGTCTGGTAGAGAACAAGCATATCCCTCTCTTCCTCCTTTCTCTATTAATATTGCTGCCAATGACAACATACAAACTTCCTGAGCCAAAGCCCACTGGTGTTTGTGGGAGAGCTTCTACTTCCTTGTGGGTGGGAGAAGAGTGTGGGTTAGTCTCAAAGCCCGAAGGTAGATCTGTTAGATTTCAGATATGACATCTTTCCATTGTGTATAGAATACACAGGCTAAAGGTAGTACACAGTTATTTGGCTCAGGGTTAGGAGAGGTTTTATTCCCATCAGACCCCAAGTGTGTGTGACTGTAACAACATACGTCAGCTGTTTCAGCAACGCAGTGTTTCTAATTCACCCCTTTTCTAATATGCACGTACATATAATGTGAGTTTCCTAAACAGATTAATCTGCATTTCCTCCATATGGTTTCTAGATTTTTTTTTAATCTGGTACAATCTGCCAAGTGGTGAAGGCAATCAGGTTCTTTTATTTTATTTTATTTTTGGATTGAACAAGTCAACCACTATGTTGTCTTATAAAAATGTGTCAATGTGTCTGCTCATCAGAAGCGTGTAACAGCTTATTCTAAGGAAGCTGGAAGAGCTTCTAGCATTGCATCAACAAGTTGTAACTTATCTTGGGCTCTGGATGGTTAAAGTAATGATCTCCTCTGTAGTAATGTTAGGAATAAAAGCCTTTGCCATCCACTGCAGGGGAGACTGGATTCTGGAATCTGTATTAATTTGCATACCTTAAATGTATGTGGAAACAAACTGTTTTTTGCTCAAGATGGCCACTATGCTTTATAAATCTCTGAAAGTAGATGAGGTCCTTCAAGCAGAAGCTAATCAAAGGGATTATTTCCTATGATTTTTCTCTGTAAAAGTGTTTTGAAGATAATATGTAGAAAGAGGGCAAGTTGGATCATACCTGAGCTATCTTAAATAGTCTGACTGGAGCTAGTTGAAAAGAAGGGGAGTGGGTGAGGAGAGGGATAGCAGAACAAACTGTGGAGAAGAAGCTACTTTAGAGAAGTAGGCTTAGATGTAATATCCTTGTGAGTACCAAGAGTGGTAAGGAACAAGAGGGGAAACATGCAGAGGGACATGGTTGTTTGTATTTTTCCCTTGCCTTTCCCTCATGCATTGGGGCATAGGCCCCAGTTAAGGCTGCCAGTGTTTTAATGGGATACTCTGATGTTTCTTCTACTACTAGAAACTAGGGCTGTGTGCAGCTTTGGTCCCTAATTCAATTTGGCCCAATTTGGTGGCCGAATCTCTGAATCGAATCAGAGAACCCTTTAATCTCTCCAAATCGAACTGGAACCTTCTGAATTGATTTGGAGAGATTCGGAAAGATTTGGCGATTTGGACATAGACATGGCTTTAAATGTTTTTTCTACATACCTCTACATACCAGGAGCTCGTGAACACTGCAATGGTGGGGTGCATGGAGTATGCCACAGAAGCATGGGGGGGCTCCCCAGCGCACTTCGCAGCAGACCCAGAAGAGGACCAGAAGCACTTCGGGTCCACTTTCAGGTTCACTGGGGAGCATGCTGGGGGGCTCCCCTGCACCTCCCAGGCTCAGTGACTGGTACCTTCTGCGTCGGGGGGGCACCTAGGGTCCCTCTGTGGCTGACTGCTGAACCAGGTTGGTGTGGGAGGCCCCCCTGCATGCTCTCCAGTGGACCTGGAAGTGGACCAGAAGTACTTCTGCTCCACTTCCGGGTTCACCGCTAAGCACGTGGATGGCACCCCCACCCACGTTCCTGTGGGATGCTCCATGCACCCCAGCACCACAGCATTCATGAACCACACTGGTATCTCGAGGTATGTAGAAAAAACTTTTAAAGCTATGTCTATGTCCGAATCGCTGATTGTCCAAATCAGCATCAAATCTTCAGATCTGGATTTGGCTGAATCGAATCAGGGACAGTGATCCGAATCAACAAATCCAATCACTGTCCCTGATTCGGGCCAAATCCAAATTGAATAGGGCACTTTGCTCACCCCTACTAGAAACCCAGACTTAGAGGGTCTTGCTCATCCACTCAGGTCCATACCATTTGCCAGATTTAGGGTCAAGAAGGAATTTTTTCACTGTGACATATTAGCATAGTCAGGGGGGTTTTGCCTTTCTCAGTAACATGGAACAAGGTTCTTTTCTAATGATTGTCTAAGTATGCACTAAGTAACTATTTTGTTATTGCTGTGGCAGAGTATCAACAGGGTTGTGGCATGCTATAAGGTTTTCTTGGTATTTTGGATTTTCTTCCTTGTAGTCGTGGGTGAGAGCTTGAAGTGGTTATTTGGGGGATTCTTGCATAAACAGTTATCCTCAAACAGAGAGACTTAAGAGCATAAGAACTGCCATTAAGTGGGTCAGACCACAGGTCTGTCTTGCCCAACATCCTGTGTCACACCGTGTCAAAGAGTAGATGCTAAAAAGGAGAGTGAGCAGGGTATGACCAGGGTTTTCTCCACTGTTCCTCTCCCACTTGCAGCTTCTGGCATATAAGGTCCAGGAAATTCTGATTCAGAGGCTGTATCCTAACTTCTATGCTCAATAGTTACTGATAGTTTCCACCAAAAAATTGTCCAATCCCTTTTTGAATCTGGACCTTTGCCTGGTGGTCCAAGAGTCCATCCCTAAACCAATGTTTCTTTTTTTTTATTTTTTTAAGTGACCTGAATTCTGCAAACTATTTGCAATGAAAATCTGTTATCTCTCTCTCATGTTCCTCAAGGAAGTTCATAGAATAGAATGACGTGTGATTTTTAGCATTTTCACAGTCAGTCTGGTCAATCTCCCCTTCCTCCTCCTCTTCCTGTTAAAGTAGACCTGGGGTTGCCACAGACTGCTCACAAGTGATATAAGAGTGATTTAACATCAAAAGGGTAATCTTTGTGTGAGAAGTGAGCAGACTTTCAATATAAAATAGCCCTTACATATGCGCACACAGAGCATGAAACCAAACGCTAGCTACCAGATGCAAGAAAGGAAGGCACTCTACTATAACTGAAATATTGTGGTTTTCAGTCTTTTTTTGCTTTTTAAAATGAGTCTCTCTTCCTTCTGGCCAACCATGATATACAGAACATGTGTGAAAGGATTTAATTGATTTGGCCTATAACTAGAGCAGGTTTGGTTTGTAAAACCAAGCTCAGATATTTATGCCTTTTCTCTTTGGAGAAGTCTGAAGATATACACTCCATTACCTGTTTACATGTGTTAAATCAAAGGGTCCTATATTCAATGTTTTGTTTTTTAATTTTGGTTGAACAGGAAGCTGAAAATCCAAATTAATGGCTCTTCCCCTGAAACAAATTTTGAAAGGCCTTTGTAACTTGTGTTCCATGTTAAAACAGTCAAAGTAGATTGACAGTCATTGTCCCCTCCTGCCCTACAGTATATGGTGCAGCAGCAAGGGGACCAGAAAATGTGTGGAGAACTTGTGTTTCACTAAGCATTTTAGCTGCTGTTGTTGTTATAACTTTGAAGTAGAGTTGTTAAGGAATTATTTTTAAACAGCAGTTCATATTTTTTCTCTCTCCTCTCTCTGTTTCTATTCTTGCTAGCAGCCAAGATAATATATCAGATTCACTACAGTTGATTAGGGAGGTGAAAAGCCTATCTCTGTTTTACGTCTTATGCCGGCAAAGCCCTTTGCACTGGAGAAGAGTTTCACTGCTAAAGAAGACATGTTGTGATGCTTCCAGGTTTGTCCTGTTTATAAGCTGGAGACCTTCACTTGCAACAGGACTCCACACTGATATGTTGATGCAATTCCCTCATGTGGTCTCTGAGTGAATGCATGTTCTAGCCCCCCAATTATCTCCGTCTCTTTTCCTTTCCCCATATCCACCACTGCAATGACCCTTTGAACCCTATAGCCAGAAGAGCAGCTATAGACTCTTTCAGGTAAACAGCAGTTTGTTACGACCTTCAATAATTCACACAAGGCTGATGTACTTACAAGTAATGCAGACAGGACACACTTGGGCCACTAAACAGTCATGCATTGCCAGACCATCATGTATTCCCTAGTTATTATTTCCTAAGTACCTAATATCCTCAGTGCTGTTGGAGAAGTCAAATGTAAAGACAACCCTTGCCCTAAGGGACTGACAATCTAAAAGACAGATGCAGATAAGACAAGACACTGAGGGATCCATAGGAAGCTGTTAACATATTATTTTTTTCTTTTAATCACAGTCGCTATCTTCTTGTATGATGTTGGGGTGGAGAATGGATTTGTCTCATGTGGGCTAGTATTTGCAGGCCTCACGGGAGTTGCTAAGTGATAAGCATTCCAACTTTGGTTATTAGGATGTTTCCTGTAACATCTAAATTCAGTTCCCTCCAACTTGATCAATGCACAGTGGCTTAATTGAGCTTTAAACATCCTGTCAAGCAAGCTCTGAGGAAGGTGAGACTGGAAACATGAGGTATAGTACTTGTGTGTGTAGTGACTAAAAAAATGATCGCAACTGATTTGAAAATATATATATATTTTTTGGAACAATGAAATCTTTTTTTGATTGAGCAGAAAATGCGTTCCACAATTTCCGTACATGGAAAATAAAATGAGTTTCATGTGGACATAGGCAAAACCTGGGGGGCAGGGCAGTGGGTATTGCATGACTTCATTAGCCCCACCATACATTTTTATAGATAGAAGGAAGGAAAAGAAGATTAGGATGCTTTTAGTCTAGTTTGGCCTCATCCCTAATTTTAATAAGAGGAGATTATAAAGTTTACTTCATTATAAAAATTATAAAGAGATTATAAAGTTTAATGCTTTCTGGTTAATGAAGAAAGAGATCAGATTAGCCTGAACTTTGAAGTCTGAATCTCAATTCATATTTAAATTGTCAAATGGCTAATATGAAGGGCCAAAGTCAGCCTACAGTTTTGCAGGGCAAAACTAAGCTTACAGTTTTGCTAGCTCCTGAATATAAGTGAGTTCAGAACCACAATCTAAATCAATATATTGTGCTTGAACTTCTCTACTTAATGTATCATCGTAGCAGTAGTTTCCATTTTCCTTTTAAAAGGGAGCAGGTCATTTATATGAAAGAAAATAACAAAAGGACCTGAGCCTACCGCTTTTTTCATACTTTCAGTGGCTGGGTGAGCTATTTAGTAGCTATTTTCTCTCCTTAAGCCCTTAGTTCCTTTGAATAAGCATCTAGTTCTTTCAATAAACACTATACATTTGATGTTAAAGTGGCTACTAGTAACTAAAGTGACAACTACTCAACTGCTAACAACAAAAGGAAGCTTGTTAAACTTGAAGATGTAACATCATTCTCATAGCTGTGTTTCCAGCTCTAGGTGAGCAGAGTGCCATATTTTCTAGGCAGAAACAGGTAGTCAACTAGGGTGTTTATTCATTCAAGGTCAGCCTTTTGTATTATGAAACTTCTAGCAGATGTGATAAGCAGTAAATTGCAGATCTATCACTTTTTTTCCCCCCAGTGAGCGTGTGTGTGAAATCAGCAGAATACTGCCTGTATTTGATTTATAGCCCACTTTTGACCAACTCTTATCAGGTTCCCACAAGCCCTTTTCTGATGCAGCTCATGTCTGAATGACAATAGACAACTAGTGCCATTATGCTCCAAAATCCCTCTCTGCATTCTAGACACCTAAGATTACATCTGGGCTATTGATTTATTACTGCCTTTTTTTTTTTCCACAGGGACCAGTTTGTTCAGGCTGAACAAGATAGACTATTATTAAACTGAGCAAACAACTCCATGTGAACTTGGTAAAGAAATAATCCTTTGCAACCACCTTTCTAATAACCTGGACACATAAAGAAATGTAGGTGTTGAAATATTAAGACTCTTTGCATATGTCCCGCCATTTGTGTTTGTTTAGATTATATTTCAAATGAGATCCAACAGCATTTTGTTGTGTTGGGCATTATATGCTTCTTGCCTAGAGCATTTCAACATTAGAACCCAGTGTCTGCATATGGTTTTGAACCAAAGCTGAAATTATTGCAAATCTGCATTACAGTATGTGGTTCTATAACACCTACAGTATCTCTAGCAGAGAGATTTTATGACACCTTTTAGAGTCTCAGAAAAATTTATATATTCTACCACGAGATTTTTTTTCTTTTGGGGGGCAAGGAAGCTATAAATTTTACAGTACATCAGATTTTTTATATATCCTAAAAATGAACTGTGCAAGATTCCCATTAAATATCCCTCAGCTATAGTTATCTCCGTATTTTAAGTTTCTAAGTGAAGAGAAATGGAGGGCTTCTAGTTAAATAATTGTCTTTTCATCCCTTCTTCTTCTGGTTCAGGCCAGTGTTCTCAAAGTCGTGGCTAGTTTGTAGTGACCAATGCTGTGACTGCTATATGGAGGTGCTAAGCACCAGTGACTCTGGTGGAAATCAGTAGGAAAAAACAGGTATCTAGAACCTCTACAAAAACATCCAGTATACAGCATCTCATATAAGATACCCCAAAATAGACTCATTCTAAACTGGACCACTTCTGAAAATGCTGATTGTAATGTTGCCTGTCCCAGTACTCTGTAACCAGCATTTTGGAGGAAGAGTTGAAATGCTCATAAATTCTTCAGTAGCCCACAGCTGAGTTGCTTAACTCTGGCCTGGCTGAATTTGGATTATGCCCTGCCTTGTATGGTTTATGCTATTCCATTTTACATAATATCTTTGTTTGAGACCTTCTAGATACTTTGCCTTATTAATGTATTTCGGTAATGAGTAGCACAGGTTAATTTATATATGGTACAAAGAAGTAGTTCCTTTTTATTAGTTTAAATCATTCCCATTTAATGTCATTGGGTATTCTTGTGTTCTTGTGTTATATGAAAAATGTATATAGGCTGAAGTTCTGCTCCCACAGTAGCAGCAAGAATAACCAATTGACTTATTTTTATATCGTCCATTGCCCAATATAGCTCCATCGTGGCCCCATTTATTAGTATTCTCTCTAAAACAGGTCCTTAGATTCAAATATCTTTTCAGATCATGACTTTTCCATGACTCCTAATAATATATGACTTTCCTCACTGGGTTATTCTGTTTCTTCTGTACCTTTCTATGGCTTGATCCTATAAGAATTGAGCACTCCCATCCTTACCCAGTAGAACACTTCATCATACTGTAAACAGCAATTTGAGACTTAAACAAATGTTTGCAAATGCTTTTGTATTCTGACCAGTTATATTCTTTAGGTCAGTGGGAGGCAACCTTTTTGGCAGACATGCCACAAAGCCCTGCACCCTCCCCAAGTGCCAATCTGATCCTTTTTCTATGCCTGATCTTCTGTTCTGCCTTCTGACTCCTGCCCTCTACCCTTTACTGATGCTATCTGGATCCTACCTGCTCTGGCCACTTTTTAGAAAGTCTGAACACCTGCACTTCGAAAATCAGGTCCTTTTCATTTGTGTCAAGTTGGGCATTGGAAATTTGGAAAAAGAAAAAGAGTGGGTTCTCACTGTTCAAATGAGAGCCCATGCCACACTACAGCTGCAGTCAAAAAAGAACCCCAATAATGCTAGGGCATATGAAATACGATTGAGAATAACATAAAAAGTATATAAATTAGTGGTGCACACACACATGTGGAATACTAGTAACTCCAACTCTGCCAAGTGCATTGCATAAATAAAAGGGCTTTGGAGAAGGATGACAAGATTGATTAGAGGCATGGAAATATTCTGAGGCTGAAAAGAATGAAATTGTTTTTTTTCAGAAAAAGGTAAGACCTGATAGAGATGCACAAAATGAGTGTGGTGTGGGGAAGGTAGATCAGAAGGATCTATTCTCTCTGTTTCATAGCACAAGAGTAGAAGGACATTCAGTAAACAGACTTGATGAGGGGAATGTTTGATACAGAAGTCATTTCTCCAGAACAGCAATTGAAAAACTCATCAAAATTCAAACAGGGCTATCCAAAGTTAATGCTAAAAATAGACTGTTATAGAAAGGCTACAAAAAGGGGGCATAACATAAACCTACAATGTAAACTCCTACAATGTAAACTTATAACTGTTCAGACTGGGGTAAATTAGCTGATTTCTTGCCTACTGTAGGGTTTCTTGTACCTTCCTCTAAAGCATCTTATTGAAGACAGGATTCTGGATTACAGAAACCATTGGTCTGTTTGATATTGATATTCCTGTATTTCTACATGTGCAACTTAATTCTTAGCTTCTTAAAAGGCTCAATTTTTATCAACAACAGGTATATAAAAGAACAGGCAGAATTCTGGGGAGATTTTTTTTCTTTTAAAAAATATCTTTCCTTGAATAAGGAGCCGTTTATTTTCCTAAGTGAATGGGAGGAAACACTGAAGAAAGATACTTGGAAGTCTTCTTGCTATTACATGGGACTCTGAGGCTTTTAGAGAATTCTAAAGCCAATTTTATAATAGCCCCACATTTTTCCCATTGGGAGGCTGCAGGAAACAGCCTGAAAGACAGCTGGTGTAGTGTGAGGAGGGGAGAACTTGCCTAGAAAAGTATTTCAACAAGGGTATTCATGCTATAAATGCAATAACTACCTTTGCTTGGTTTTGTGGGTTTGTTTGTTTTTTAATGACTTTTCGTGAATGTTTTAGGGCAATTGTATGGTTTGGGGGGAGTCTGTCCATATCCTTTCAAAGTGATTCGAAGGTGGACAGGATTTAAAGAAACATACACAGACCAAAAGTGGCTAATTCCCTAGGAAGCCCATGCTCACATATGTGACGGTCATGAGCTGTTTGAAGTGTGGTGCGTCTTAATGTTTCAATTTGTGCTTTGTTTGTCATTTCATTTCCTTCTTGGAGCCAGCATTGCTAGACAAAGTAGAGATAGGGGCCCACTTGCTGGATACTACATGCTTAAAGCTTTTTTAAGTTTCATGGAGGACCTTTCTTTTACATGGAACCTCATTGCTCATTAATTGCAGTTGACTTGAAATCTTCATTTATCTGTCTAAAGGCATTTCCTAATTTAGTTGTTTCCTCCCCCCCTCGGAAGAAACCTGGATTCTTCCTTTAGCTTCTGGTATATTCCTAGCCGAGACTAGAGAACAAGCATTGTATAATGTGACTTTAAATAAAGGTTATAAATAGTCATATTTGGAAATGAATTCAAATAAGAAATTAAAGTGCCAGAGTCCTCCTTCTACAAGGCATGTTAATAATGTCACTTGTTTAGAGAGTGCAAGATCATAGCCAGAGGACTTCTTCAAGTGTTGGCTCTTCCTCCTAGTATCTGCCTTAGGGTTTCCCTAACTGAGGAAAAAGAGAGCCCAAAGGTCAGCAAGAGTCTGCTGGGCCATCACTGCCTGAAGGTAACTATTCATCTCTTTGATGTTTGGCTAACTCTTTGAAAGATTGATGCTGTTAGTATTTTGGTGCTTAAAAATACATAGAGCTAACTCTGTTCTTGAAGTTACAACAGGGATGAGCTGGGATATGCTGACCTCCTTTAGTAACAACTAACTTATATCAGGAACTTAGAGTGTCTTGTAAGGGCAGAATATAGTGAAACCAGCAAAGGATAACTTTTCTTCTTATCCGTTGAGCATGTATAGAAGCAAACTGCTATGAGTAGGGTTTCTTTACATCAAAAATTGCCTTTTTTATGATAATTTTGTATATGCCTGTAATATCAAGGTATATGCTCTTCACAGGAAATGCATTTGGGTGTTCCTATAAGACATGCACAAATGGGGTGGAAAGACCGTTCAGATTCAAACATCAAAACTGCAAATATTTCTTAGCACTTTCTTCTAACATCCAGAGGGGCCATACAAAATATTTTGTTCAGGAGAAACAATACAATTTGTTTACATCACAAATATGGATGACATAATCAGGAACCATTCAGTCTTTAGTTCCTTTAAATTATACTAAGTTCCTTTAAATCATCACATTTTTAAAGGCTTTTAAAATATTTGTCTATAGAATCACTTTTGTGGGCTTCATGCACAGAACAAGCTTCCACCCTGACTCTAACCACTGTGTAAGCAGAGGGTATCTTATAGAGAAATTCAGACATACCCCTTGGTAAACAGCCTATATTTCCCACTTACACTGAATAAGAGCAGTGGCTATTCACATGTTTTGTCAAGGTCCCCTGGGTGCAGCTACAGATAGTAGGTAGCATTTGTGCTTCATTTTGTATGCTTGTCAACAGCCCCTTGTGTCAGATTCTTTTTAATGTGAGTTGTCCTCAAGAAAGTAATGAAAAGGAGTGAATGTAGCTTTAGCTGCCATAAAGTGTTACATTCACTTTAGTATAAATCATCATTCTGAAGTTCATTAACCTTAATACAGTTTAGTCTTTATGTGTCATCGGTTGAGCCCAAGCCTGCTGGATGAGTCATTCACTATACATTGAATTTGTGGAGGCAAGCTAACTTTTGCATATAATGAGCATTAGCTGTGCATACCTTGCTACTTTTATCTTCCTTTCAATGAATCTATACATTGTATTTGTTGAAAGAAGTAGGTGTGACAGCCAAAAGATGTAGGAAAAGTTATGAATCTGGAGATACTGCATGTAAATTTGATAGCAGGGATTCTGCTAAAGGATTTATTGAAGAATAGGCCTGATGCTCTTCTCCCTTCCACTAGCATAAATGAAGAAGGAGTCTGCTAAAGCTAACAGATAAATATAAAATTGTGTAAGAGAACTCAGAATCAAACCCAAGTTTGTCTGTCATCCCCAGAATCAAGCCCACTACCGTCTGTTTAGTGTTTGATAACTGCTTTTATTCAGAATAATTCTTAACCATTAAAACTGATTGGTTTAGGATTACACAAAAAGCTGGGCCAAACCAACTTTCTGGGGTTTTTTTTGTGTAATCTTAAGAATAGGTTAGGATCATCCCTATCTAGACAAGTGTTATCTTTCTTGATGATGGAGTTGGACCAGGTGACCTTCTAAGGTACCTTCCAGCCCACCCACCCAGGCATTGCAGCAGTTTAGCAGCAGTTTAGCAGCAGTTTAGCATTGGATCAACAGTTAGATTTTTCTCTTTCGTATTATATGGATGTAATGCTCTAGGTTAGTATATCCTGTGTATAGCCTAGTTGGCATGTTCAGTATTTCTCATTCTTCTACCTTCAGAGTTTCAGCCAATTGTAGAGCCATGTGAATGGAAAGAATCATAAAAGTGAACTGAAACTGAAGGTATGTTTTTTTCAGGAGTATACCTGAAGTGGGGCAGAAACTGGGAAATGGACAGCACATACCAAGAAGGATCATCTAAGTATGGCAAATATGTTTTCATAGTGCTTACAACTTACTCCTTTATGATCAATTCCATGAGGTGCTGGGTGTCAGGTCCCCCTCCCTGTACTGTTCAGCTTTGGACTTTCACAGTAGGGATTGGTCCTAAGAGTCTAAACTACTGCTTCATCCGCATGCTGATGATACCCAAGTATATGTATATTTGACTTCTCTTCATCTGACCCTAGAGACAACAGTCTCCAAAATCATGTGATATCTGGTAGAATTCGTATCTGGATGAAAACCAGCTGGCAACATCTCAACATGTACAAGAGAGAAGTGGCCCTAATTGGCAAAAGAAGTGCTTGGAAAAATCAGTGAAATCTGCATATGATCCAGGCATTGGAGATGTGTGATCAATCATCATCAAACATGGCACACAATTTCAGTGTTTTAATAGATTCATCACTGTCCATGTGCTTCCAACACTTCCTAAAATTACAACCTTTGATCTCAGCTCAGATGAACATTTTTCCTTTTCAGGCTGGGGCTTATTTCAGTCATCCATGCTTTTGTGACCACTTAGGCTAACTTGCAGCTAACTGCAAAAGTTAATTATAAAAGCCACCTGGAAACTCCATCTGGGAAAAATACAGCTGCCTATCTTCTCAGCTGTGTAAACTGACAAGAGCATCTTATTCTTGTACTCCACTTGCACTGACTGCCAGTTAACCACTGAATGAAATGGCTCTTTCCTGTTTGTAGCCTGGCATATCATTAGTATTCACTAGGAATGTTCAAATTCTTAGTTCAAGGTTCACAACTCTGAATGTTTCTATGATGAAATGTATGTTTAACTGTGTTTAGGGACAACTGTAAGAACTCTCTCTTCATCTTTACTTTTACCAGATTCCATTAATTTCTGTCATAGTTGGGGGATCTAAGTATACATCTTAGGATGTACCAGAGTTCTCAATACCACTTTGGAAACAAAATGCTGCAGTCTTTTAAAATGTCCCAGGTAAGGTGTATGCGAATTTGAATGGCTGAATCTGTACTGTTCTTTGCCATAGTAATGGAGCCTAAGGGAGCTTATTTATTTATTATCATTATAAACTTGTATTTCAATAGTGTATAAAAGCCACCAACCAAGGATCCAGGTCCCATTGTGCATGATACGGTATGCACATATGACCAAAATACAGTCCCTTTCTTGAAGAGCCTGCCATCGAGACATAGGATGAAAATTAACAGGTAGATTCAACAGAGTTTGGGGATCCCAAGGTAATAGTGAGATGGAAAACTTTGCAGAAGGATATCAAGGCTGGAATTGTTTGTGGAGCAGCCAAAGGGTGTCATATATAAAAGACAGAACAGGGATACATCAGGAAGAGCACTGAATCAGGCTATAGTTTCCCATTGTCTCGGTTCAAGTAATCCATTTTTCTCTGTCTAGGCTGCTGATGTGTCTCTAATCTTTGCTTTTAAGCATCACTAAGTATTTTCATCACTTCTGGGTTAAAGAAATCTTGCAAAGTCTTTAGGTTGTCATTCTTTTGGCTGCATGAGGCCTACATGGTGACAGAAATGAGCTACCTCCAGCTGATGTTCCTTCCTAGCCAAGGTCTTAAAGTGTGTCACCTCCTTTCATGATCTGTCTTACAGACATTACACACCATGTTAACCTGGCAGTTAGAAAGATTTGTTGCAGATCTGCCAGATTCCTTTTTACCACTTAACAAAACAATTCTCTCCCACTGCATTACAGGTTAAGGCCACAGTCAGGGTCTTCATTTATCCCATGCCTACAGTAATCTGCATGGAGTATACCCTGGAATCCCACTGACTGTATCAAAAAAGTCAGACGTTGCTACACTTAAGACTCAATAAGGGCATGAGTTGATCTAAACACATACATCTTTTTCTGTGCCAAAAAAATCAATGCTGTCTCTGGCTCTATTCCTAGTTGTGTTTCAAATGGCTGTTTCCTGGCTCACCTTTCCACCCCCAAACTTTGCTGAGTACTGTAGCCACACTACACTCCCTCTGCATCAGCCTGGTTGTGTCGTCCTAAATAAAAAAGTTTTTTTTTCTTTGATCCTTTTTTATTTTTCCCTTTTTCTTTTGCCATCACTGCACTACAACACGCTGTTTCTTTGATGCTGAGTCCCAGCTGATTGGATGCTTTCGTCTTCAGTGCTAAGACTGGGCAGTGTGGCAGCAGTGATTCAGGATGAATGAGAGCTGCAATATCCCATTTTTAGCCCAAGAACATGATGGTTTATAGAGAGATTTTTTTGTCTGCCCACTGGCTTTAGATTATATTTGCATGAACCAAAATTATTACCACCTTACTGTTATGACCGTAAGAAGTAAACTGACTTCCTCATATTTAGAGTTGACTTGTTCTTGTCATATCCTTTTTCGGAGTCCATAGTCTGTGTTATGGACCCACATCAGTGTGGTTCTTAAGCATGCAGAATTTCTCATGGGCTTAATGTTAGAAATATGCTTAAATATTTTACTGAAGAGAGTTCATGTATTATGGGGCTTTTTTTCTTTTAAAGCAAATTCTTAACACTCATAACAAGATAATGATGGGTATGGAGCAACTGCTATACCAGGAAAGACTAAAATGGCTAGGACTCTTCAGTTTGGAAGGGAGAAAGCTAAGGATATGTTAGAGGTCTATTAAATTAATGAAAGGTGTGGGCAAAATGAGCAGGGAACTATTATTCACCAAGTCCCAGAACGGTAGAACTAGGAGGCACTGAAATTCACAGGATTGGAATGGTACTCAGGGAGGGTGCCAAAAGCATCCACTCCTACCATTGTCAGAGAGAGTCTACTGGGCTAGATGGACCATTGGTCTAGCACTTATGCTGGGGAAAAATATTGCAATAAATCATAATGACAGACAGGTTACAATAAAAAAAACAAGTAAAAGTAAGTATAATTGTCCCTGTATTCAAAGGTACCCCTATAATAGCACATCAATATACATGTTATGAAAAGACAAAGAAAAAAACATTGGAAAGGAGACTACAGTTTTGAGCTTCCAAAGAATACTTACAAGCCTTATACTTTCACAGTGTCATTTAAATGGATGAGAAAGCCTATCATTCCTACTGTTAGTTATCTTTCCATCAACTAACTTCACCTCATCCCTAAGGAGATGAAAGCCCAAGCGGTCCCAAATTCTTTCCCCAGCTGCTTCAGTGGGAGTAAGGCTGGGGCCAAATGCTGCTTGAAAGGTTTTCTTTTCTTTGTAGAACAAATGTTTTCACACGACGACAGCACATTTTAACAGTGTGGGGGAAACATAACAGTGTCCCTGCCTATTTATCTGTGTCTTTATAAGGTCACCCATCACCATGGTATCTGAGTGGCTTTTTTCTTTCCTTTAAGGATCCAGATCAGGAGTTGGATATAAGGAATAGATAGGACAAAAAACACAAAGAAAAAAGCATGTGAAGAGCAAAAATAATAAGGAGCTGGAGGTGAAACTGTAAACTCAGAGGTAATTTGCCTTGAGGAGCAAGAACCCTTGAGAGCTCTGTGTAGACTTTGGAAGAAAAGACGGAAACTGTGAACAATAGGAAAGGCTAGGGATGTGCTATCCTCTGACAGGTATGTAAACCTTAAGATTAAAATCGCAGCTTCAAAAATACTTCCCTCAGAGTGAGTTTTCCTTAGCTAGCCTGAGTTTTAGGAGAAGTATCACAAAGATAATATCTGTCAGGACTATAAGTAGCAAAGGCAAACCTTCTGTTAAATTTCTGGACATGTCTGTTCTTGAAGCAAATAACGTGACAGCTCAGAACAGTGTAACTTTGATGTAAAAATAATACGATAAAAACTAGGTGATCATAACTGAGTTGATTTTTTAAAACATAACAAAAGACCCATTGTTTATATTTTTGATGGTCTATGGCCCGATGTCCTTTGACGTCTGATTAACCAAAACAAAAATCTAATTGTTAGAAACTAGGCCAGAGAAAAGAAAGAGAAAAAGCAAAAAATAATTTAAATTTCCTTTCCCTTTTTCCTTGGAAATTTCAATGACATTTTTCATCCTAAACTTCTAATTATGAAATATTTCTGCCAGCACTTGTAGAGCCCCTGTTCCTCCTTTAAAACACAACGTGGCCCTGGAAGCAATGGGGCTGAGTGCTGCTAGCCTACATACTGGATATGTCTACACATGCACATTTACTGCACAGTAACTGAAATTATTGCACAGTATGGGGGTATGTCTACACATGCACATCCATACTGTGAAATAAATACTTTGGGCAACTTGGGCATAAATTCCATATCTGCATTATGCAGATATCAAATTTACGGCTGATTAGCTACTGCACAGTAATGCACTTGTAGACACCTTACAGAGAAGTAACACCGTGTGTGGACTAACTTTAGTCCCAAGTCAGTCTACACATAGTGTTAATGCACTTTCACGCCTGCACATTAAGCCAGTCCATTCCCACTTATGGCACAGTAACTTTAAGCCGGCATAAATGTATGTGTAGACACACCTACTGTGTTAGTTTGCCATCCTAGTTTTTCACTCAGAGGCAAAAGATATTGCAGTCTCTGTACCCATTATCAACATCTGGAATGGCCAGTGCAGGAGGTACTGGCTGTGAGGTGTTTTTTGTGACATGGACCTATGTTTTTTGACCAATCAGTATTCTTGGTATCAAACATCAGATTATGGGAAGATGATAGGAGGGAAAGGGGAGCCTCAAACAAAAAGTGGGGTGGGGGACAATAGCTCTGTTTCTTGACTGAAATGTATGCAACTCTAGCTCCTCCTAGAGGGGCAGCCTAGAGTGACAGGGCACTGGGAGTGGGAAGTTATGTGCATGCTATTCTGGCTTATTTTGGCAGTTGTTGATTAAATATGAATGCTTCAGAATATCAGCTATTTGTATGCTAATCACATCCCTTCAACAAACACAAGCCATTAACCAAATTCCTTTTTACATACGGTAGAGGAGTAAAGAATTCCTGACCACAGAAAGCAGGCATGATGCACATAAAAGGAGTGAAACTACTCAGCCTGCACTCGATGACACCCCTGTAAGCAGCAATTTCCTCATCCCAGAGATCCTCCTTGAGGTTTGCAGATGACCACATCTAATGATGTGGTTTCTTGTCACTAGCAATAGCTTTGTCAAGCAGCAAGATGTGGTGCAATATATTATTTCTTAGTAAGTGAAATTTAACTGACCTAGTTACCCAAGTGCTAATTTGCTGGCCTATATATAATCACCACACCTAAAAGCAAGCTAACCTGCAGCAGACCTAAATGAAATCTCATCCTGACAGGGCCATATTCCTCCTTGTAGATAAGGCTTACATCAGGGATACAGGGTGGGCCGTGCTTTCAGAAGCAGGTTGTAAACTTCAGGATGAATGTATGCAAATTCTAGCATGCACATACAGTTTCAGCTCAGCAAGACACATGAGCCTGGAGACAGCTTTAAGAATGTTGGATGACTCCATTGATTTTTTAACGGGGTTACTCACAGGCTTAAACTGAGGCATGGGCTCAAATACCTTCCTCAGTTTGGGGCTTTAGTCATTTATGGGAATGTCCGCTTATTACAGGTCACGGGGTCTGCGTTCAATATTGCAGGCTCAGTTTTGGTTGCTAGTTTGGAAATTAGGGCCCAACATCTGAGGCCATCCTTGTTTCCCCTTTAGCCCTTTTCCCAGCCTAAAAAAACTTTAAAAATACTGGGACAAGTAGTACAGAAGAGTTCCTCAAATAGGAGCTGACAATATATGTATCCCCTATTTTTAATCTCTTTACTTCTGTTCCAGGTGTTTCCCCTTTCTTTACAACTCACTTCCACTGCAGATTATACCAGTCACCTCAGTTGTGTGTATCATGTCCAAATAAGTATTCAGAATATTTCTTCAAGCCTATTAATTATGGAATACCATCAGCATATCATAAAAAATAGAAATGGAAAAGTTCTTTTGTATTACATCATCTCCTACTTCCCCTTGCCAAGTCAGGATTTTTGCCCTCTACAGAATATTCTCAAGTGCTTTGTCCAGTCTAGTTTTACGTAGATTAAATATGGTGCTTTTTCACCAGCCTGTCAGAAACTGACAGAGAGGATCCAAACTAATTGACACAGGCACCTTCCAAAGGTTCATTGTGGACCTTAGTCATTTGTCATTTGGATCTAAATGTAGGGCTTTCCTCATGAGCAGTGAGTATTATTGTGCAGACTGAACTCTCTCCCAGTTTAGTCATCCAGATTGCCTGCAACAAACAACCTCTTCCACTGTGACCAAGGATAAATAAATGGAATAAAATATTTTTGAAGACAAGTGAACCCAGTCCTACAGTGGCCAGTGGTTGACCTCCTAGGATGAAGGTCTTCAAACCATTGCTGATGAAACCTGGGATGCTGTATTTGTTTATTCATGTTTTTCAGTAATAGCACTGGACTCTGAAAATATACATTGCTTCTTTGAACACTATTGCATATCTGCAATTGCATACTCAGGCACATTTATAGAAACACAAATTTATGCAATGGGTGGGACATTAAGCATTGGCCTGACACTGCTTTCAGTGGAGCTGGGAGCACAGTTAAGCCAACAGTTGAGTGCTTTCAAAACTGCCATCCATGTGATACTGACATCATCAAAGAGTATTATTTACTTCTCATTTTTTTAAATTTTCACCAGAAACCCAATTTCTAACCCAACCAACTTTAGACTGTATACCTCTGAACCTCTGAATACAATTCAGATCACTATCAGTACTCATTTATACAGCATTAAAGATAGGGCAATTCAGTCCCTGGGTGCAGCCTTTTTACTTACTACTTTTACTGAACTCTTACAGAAGGTTCCTCAGGCAGAGATTATTCATAGCACTCTAACTGGATGCCATTACTGCCTCTGAGTTCACAAATCCCAAACTGAGATTACTTCATGTAGCACAGTGTTCCTTGGACATTTAGCACCACATTAAAATGTCATTTTAAGCAATTAATATTTTATTTATAAATACTTAAAATATTTATTATAAATGAGTATTTAAACAGCAGCTCATGAGAAAACAATCTATTACATTTGTATTAAAACATGCTCAAATGCTTAATTATAAGAGAGAATATTTAGCTGAAGCATAAAAAATGCATGCCAACCACATGCTCTTGGCCGGCTTGTGTCAGGCGGCCATGCTGAGCTGAGAATGTGGATGCTGCTATGTTCCCTACTAAATCCAGGAAAACAAATTGCAATGAATTAGGGCTCTGGTAAGCATGCCTCAGTTGCCTCTTACAAGGGCAATAATCCCTTCCAAACCCATGGGCCAAATTCTGCTCTCACTATTGTATTTGCTGATATAACTTGGTCTTAATTTGGCCTCTTGGGAATTCTGCCTGAGCAAGCAAGCAGGTTTGACTGCAGCCCTTAGCTCAGTGGAAGTCTCATGTAAAGTCTGTTAACAATAATGGGAGTCATCCCACTGACTTCAGCAGGTTTGTATTTGGCCCTGACTAGATAGATCCCCTGATTCATATAAGAAGGCATAGCTATGACTCTGATTCTTACATGAATCTTCTTGTATTTGATAGGGCCCTCCCATTTTTTCATCCCAGATACCATTTAAAAATATGGCAAATTCAAGAAGCCTTCCCATTCCACAGGCCAGATCCTACTATGTGTATGTTCCGTCTTGGGATGCGTAACAGTATGTTCTTCTCAATGTATTCCTTAAGAGATTTAAACTTTTAAAGGCAGGGACACATTGGCACAGATTAACTGCTGCACAGCACTATGTCACAAACAGAGCACTGTATCAAATCATCAAAATGAGCATCACAGCACTGGCAACAGTTATATCTTTATGTTGAACCAAAATGACCAAATGTCTCTGATTAAATATCCAACAAAAACTTTTAAATTCAGCAATTTTAATAGGTCTTAACAAGTGCTATTGATGGTATTATTTTTCACTGAGAAGAAAAATGGTTATTGCTCACATTGATCTCCAGTAAATCATGTCGCCCAGTCATACCCTAGTCTCGCAATATAATTAAAGCACTCTGTTTTGATAATGGTGACTTACAAAAGTGTAGGAACAAGTATTTACATTTTCTCTTTTTATTGCTCGTAAGTTTGGTATGAAAAGAAAGTTAATGCAACTGAATTGCCTTAAATGGCCATACCTGATTTATTTCTGGCAAGGAGTGTCGCAGCCTACATACATCATATATTTTTTCCCTGGATTACTTCACCATTTGATTGGTTTCTCTCTTTTTTTATTTTTTTCACCTTCATGATTTTGCATTAAACTCACAATGAAAGCACCTTTAAAGGCCTAACATATTTTTTTCTCTCCATATTTGAACAGTAAAAAAAGTACAGAGTGACTAAAAAACAAATAATCGGGTTTTCAGCAGAACATTTCTGAGAATGGTTCATAATATTTTGTGTTGTTGTAGCAACATGTTCCACATCTATATTTAGCATAATAGCTGCTTTTGGAATATTGCAAGCTAGTGCAGTATATTATCAAGTGGTTTTGGATGACATCATAACCAATGAGTGTCATCTCTGGTGGGTTATAAAATCCTCCCAAGCCCTCCGTTTGTATTAATGGCATGTAATATAATTTTAAACCAGGTATTATAGTTTACAGTAGAAGGATAACAATTCTGGCCTACCTTATGTGATTACATTAGGAGATGAACAGCGCACAGACAGGCTCTTTCTCATCCTACCTATGCAGAAGCAAGGAAGCATGCGTATATACCGCTCCTTTGTTTACCTGGCAAGGACTTTGCTAATGGGACTGGTGATGCTCAAGAGTCTCAAGGGATATTTTTAAATCAGTCCCTACCCCCTTGTGTACATTTACCAGCAACCAGCAGTGAAAAAGGACATGCTATTCCTGCTTTTTTTAGGACAGAAGTAAGGGGAGCTTCAAATTGTATTGCCCTCAGGCCAGTAGGAGCCCTTCTGTCCTGCACAACCAAGGTGGCAGCTCAGCCCACTTGACGGTACTGAAGCCACACAACCAAGTTACTATTTTAGCATGCAGTAGCTTCTTAGTCACCTGGTGCCTTGAAACCAAGATAGCATGTCTGTCTGAAAGACATGCTATAGCTGCCACAACAGGCATGGTACAGGAGTCACTTCATGAAATTCTCTCTCTCATGTTATCCAGGAGGTGAGATAAAAATTCCTAACAGTTTAGTTTCTGCTGGTTTTAGAGTCTGTGGATGAAACTCAGCCCCTTTCAAGTCGGTGAAAAAAATTCCCATTTAGTTCTGTGACGCCAGGATTTTATCCTACAAAGCTATGAAATTGTCCTGCAGAGAGATTACCGGATGGATAAAATCTTGTAAGTCTGTCTAGTTTATACTGGTCTCAGCACATAACACAGTATATGCTTCCTGGGATCACCACACAGGGTCTTCCCACATCCTGGCTTGGAAGGGACCACCAATGTCCTTATTGACAACTTCGTATGGCTCTACAGCTCTCCTGCCTCTGAAATGTCACATACCGATCTTCACATGACACCTACGTAAAATGTATTTCCCCATACTATAATGCAAACTACGGTTGAGTATCAGTGTATTTTAGATTAATAAAAGCAAAACCAATTGTCACTGTGGCAGAAGAATAAAGAAGAATATCTATGACAAGTAGAAAAAATATAAACTGTATAATAAAAAATTGTCTTGCTAAATACCAGAGAAAATTGTAAAAATTTCCAGGGGAGGGAAGGGAGATGTTTATAAATATATTAATGCTCAATGATAATGATCCTTCTCTTTGCAACAAAAGATTGACCAGTCTCTAAGTAATTTTTCTGTCACATTATATGTCCCTGTATAAATCCAGAAGTCTGTTTGGCTTTTTTAAAAAATTGTTTGCACATGAATATAATTTTTTCTCTCTGAAATGTTTGCCATAAATAGTTCATCTGCTGTAACATTCTGCAGCTAGAAATGATCAATAAAACGTTATTAAAATATACAGTCCATGCATATCCAATTCCACTTACCCACATGTTACCTAATTACAGATTTTAATCGCTTTCTCTCCGCCCCCCAAAAAACTGCCTAGTGCTGTGAATGTATTGAAAATGTGTGAAAAAATTTACCTTTGCTTTGAAAGGAAAGGAAAGAAGTGAGGTATAATGCACCCAAAAGGTTAAATTTATCATTCTGGGAAGAGGATTGTATGTCACAGATGCTCTGGATATTTTTGGTATTCAACTTCTCCCCCACCCTGCTTTAATCACACCCAGAATGCAGTGCTTGTAAACTGTACTGATGTGTCAACTATCCTCTATTTATTACATCTTATGCTTTAAATATCACCTCTGACAAACAAAAGAAAAGCAAATGTTCCTAAATTTCCTGAAGGGCTGAAACATCAAGCCCGGATTATTATTGTTTATGTCTCAGCTTTAGCAGCTCCAATGTCTCCATGGTCTGCTGTGCGCTGTGCCTGGCAATGATGGATGACCATTACGGCAGCTTATTGGAAATGGCTTGATTTATAACCTGTTCTCCCGCCTCAGTCTAATGGCTTCATTTCTTTCCTCCAGTGCGTGATGCCACAGCCAAGGTCATTGCGCCAATGGCCTTTTGTTGTTAGTTTGCTGATGACCACTGTGCCCGAGAGTCGGCATGGAAAAAAAAAAAAGAGCCAACCTTTACATTTTATTTTTTTTTCCCTTTCAGTCTCTGATAACTGCAGTAGAACAGTAGATTAAATGCTGTCTTCTATTTGCTTCCCGTGCTTGCCAGACAAGGGGCTGCTTTATGATCCTCACTGGGAAAGTCTATTACTCACATCTACTTTAAATGACCAACATCAAATATATACAGCTCCCATTAAAGCTGAGATCAATAAAAATGCCATTAAGATAGTAAAAGTTGCTGATATTAGTGAAGCCCCCAAACAAAATATTTGATTTTCTTTCAGGTTGTTAGTGAGATGGAATACGAACATATAAGAGAAAGGAGAGAGGGCCATGCCCGTGGTCAATAATTTATCTCTGAGATTCATTCAGCCTCTCACCCAATATTTCCCTCCTGTCTATTGATTCCTCATCATTATTTGTCATAAGCTGTCCTAACTCAAGGAGAAAATATGCCCTGCATGTCCAAGGGGAGTCATACCTGAAGAAATAGAAAGGAATTTCATTAAAAGCAAGAAAGGACTGCCTTGGCTTTGAGAAACTCCAGCAGAAACTTGCACAGACTTTTGTTATGTTTTTTTTTTTTTTTTTAAAGGACCGTTTGAAGCCGATTAGACAGCACCATGCCTAAACTTTGAAGAAAGTTGCTTTGATTACATCTTGTTGCTGAGGAACTGTGTTTGGCCCTGAATGAAAATGGGTCTTTAAAAAAAACCAAAACGCTCGTTATGTATGTTATTGTCAGTGTTGCTCTTCCGAGTCACCTTCTAGCTGTGGTCTGTCTACTTCAGGAGGTCACTAAGTTTGAGAAGAAGCAATACAGCTGTCGAAAGACAGTACACACCGTTCCACTATAATCATTTAGATAAACTGCGGCCCAAATGGTTAAAGCCCAAGTCTTGAAATGGAATTAGTTTTTTTTAGTATTGTTATTTGCTAAAAGCCTTGTAAAATGGGCATACTTAAAGCTAATAAGGCTCATATGTTTTATGGTATGTCACTCAACTGCTTCCTTTGGAAATGGCTTGGAACAATAGCTGTCATGCTTACTTTGTAAAATCCAGAAAGGATAATGATTGGAGTGTGTGCATGTGTTTGTGTGTGAGAAATCCAAAAAGTGTAGCGATGCATGTGCATGCAGTGTCATCTGTACAGAATCATCTATATATGGTTTCCTTGAAAAGTGAGTCTTAAAACAGCTTCAAGTATTGGTAGCAGTACACTTTTTTTCTCAAGAATGAGAGCCTATTATAAATTTAAAGAAGAATGGGTTTACTAATGGAAGCTTTACAAACATCTCAGATGATATTTTTTTCTATTCAGAAAAACAGTTCAAATGTGCAAATATCCTTTCTCTGTCATTTAAGCCAATATTTTTCTTCTGGGGATGATTCAACTGTGAGAGAGTCAGCAAGCACATAAACAAAAATGTCTAGCTGTGCTGCATGTATTAAGGATAAAAGAACCTTTTTAAAGCCAGACTGGGGAACTTCTATGAGTACTTAGCACTAAAATGGTTAGAAAGTGAGGATGTTTGGCTTAAATGTTAGACGTTTTGGCACAATATTTTCAGCCGGATACTATCACAGATTTTTAACATCAGATTGACTGAAAATATTTCTTTTTCAGATTTTTAGTTTTCTGATAATGCGCTCTTTTGATGAAGATATTAATTTAGTCAAGAACACCATTTTATGATGAAAAATATCTTCTTTATCTATGTTGTGACCAGCTGTATTCAGTGGTTGCACGACATACAGTTAATTTTTTCACTACAGTTGTTTCCTCCCTTTCCACTCCTCTTGCATCATGTCTCCTTAATGGAACACAGACCTTATAGCCTGTTGAGGTCAAGCTGCCGTGTTTGAGTAGTTTTAAAGTTAGGTAAAATACCTTCATTCCTCCATAATTTTAAAAGCTATCTGAAATTATTATATTTGTTCCCAATGCCAGTTAGGCTTCCGTCATTTATGCTGTTATATTTCTTAGCATTGCATCAAGCTCCCTCTAAATACGCTGTTACTTTTAAAACTAACTAGATTCTTTGTAAGTTTTTTTTATAACTGTGGCTATTAACCAAGATAAATTATTGCTGTTTTAAGTGTCTGTTTTCAAATTAATATGCACTTGTGACTCCCATTAATTCTTATCAATCTGAAATACTGACAAAAATATATGAACTGGGACTACACAAGTCAAAACTAATTTAGCTGGACCTTTTAATGATACATTCTGGACAGCATCATATAATGGCTGACAGAAGTAACACCATGCCTATTCACCTGAAATCGTTATTCCACAGTTCTTTTTGGATGGTAAGGAAACTTAGGTATAGAAGACTAAGAACCAGTAGTTGTTGGGTTTTTTTTAGTTTGTATAATTTTTCATTGGCAATTTTACACCTATCATCAACTTTAAAACCATGAAATACCAGGGGTACAGAATACAGACAGCTAACCATTCTTAGGAGAACTATTACATTTCTGCAGTCTGTCATTTCACCCGAAGTGGAGAAGAGCTACAAAATTATTGGGCACAAGAGTACAAGAAGCAAGGATGAGGATCCTGTAAAAACCAAACTGTGCCTAGTAGGGCTTGTCCCCATAAGCAGGGCTCTGTGCTGCTTCCGCTGAACCAACCTTCTGCTTTAAGATCCTAAGATTTCTATTATACAAGATAAATGATACCTACAACACACTGCCATTTCTGTGGTCAGGTGAAATAGGTGTTTTGTTTTTTGTCCCTTCTGGGGCAAGTGGAAGTTTTACAGCTGCTGGTAAATAATTGACTACCCTGCCTCCAAGAGCAATAAGGAGGGTGTAAGGTTTGTGTCTCCAGTGGAGGGCACTGAGTCTGAAAGGCATTGTAGGGAAGGGTAAAACTCTTCATAAATGTGAATGAGGAGGGGTGGGGAAGTGGGTAGACCAACCTAAAGGTTTGGGTCACTGAGAAGAGGTTTTGTGGTTATTTTCTCTAGGGAAAAAGTGGGTTTCATGGGTAGGAGGGGGGCAAAGGAGAGGTTTTATAACTGCTTTCAGAGTAATGGCAATGCAGGGAGAATGAGGCAACCATCAGGGTGTTTTGGGGCTCTTGCTGCTTCATATGCATGGGGAGAGGCTGGCTTAGCATCTGGAAAGCGAAGAGCTCAGGGCTCTGTCTGATTTTGTTGCAGCAGGTTTAAATGATAAATCCTCTTTTAAACATAAAACTAGGAGCATTAATTACAGCTGACATATTGTTTCCTAATTTTAATTTTCAATGATGTACAGTCCTGTCCATGCCTGGATTCCCCCACTGTTTTGTGGAGAGACCTTTTTGACTGCATAAGCAGAAATCATCAGATTCAGAGATCAGCTGGTTCCCTAATGAATTGAAAGAGACTCACGTGGAAACACTGACTCTCAGGGCTCATTTTTCATGAATGTGGATGGGAGTTGAATTCTGACCCTATAAAGGTAAAAACAGGTGTTTCTCCTTGGTGTATTTGGCTTCATTGGGAGTTACACATAAGGAAGGCATCTCGGGATCATTCTCTGTATAATGTGTTATCAAAGCACTACATTATAAATCTATAGCCTTGTGAAAATGAGAAAATAAAACGTGTGGCTTGTATCAAAAGGGTCAGGAAACGCTTGTGATACTAGCAGAGCTGTAAGCTGCAGCGTATTTCTTTGCGCTTCTCCTACTTTCTCTCATTATCTTGTTTGTTATGTGTAGCTGAATAAGCATATAACCTCTAAGGCCATGGAGCAGATCATTAGGAGTTACTGATTAACGCCACATTTCAGTAGCAGTTCCTGAGTTCTTCTTTTTACAAACTGAAGGGGTCTGGCTTTATGATTTTTTAATTAGAGTGTAAATATTGCAGCCTCATAAACTGCTTGATTTATGGATGACAGGAAAGTTTGCACTTCAGATAAGGACACAAGGAGCCTCAGGTCTGCATTTCCTAGTGCCCCTGTCTGCCAGCACACTCTGTACTCTTCCTTTATCTTCTCATCTGCTTATCCGTCCACCTTTCCTACAATAGCTTTATGGATAATGATTGCACATAGTATTTGAAACAAACTGAAGGAAATTCCATTTCCTTCCATTAAAAAGGGTTTTCAGATAGTACATTCTTTTAATATCATTGGCCACAATCCTGAAGTGGATAGGAGTTTTGCCATTGACTTCAACAGAAGCAGGAGCAATATGGCTGTTGGCAAACAAGATGAACTGGAATGGTTATGCCCTTTCTGCAGACTCTCTACAATAAAAAAGTTCATCATTGACTCCCACCCAGAGAATCCATGTCAAGGGGATCATCTGTCTGCTTATCAAAATCAGTGATGACTTTAGCTTGCCAGGGGCTGGAAGAAGGAAATTTTGCATGTGTAGATGTGGGTGTTGAATGCCCAGTGCTGTATTACCTTTTTATAAATGAACAGGTTTAGTCCAAAATAGCAAAGCATTTCCAAGCCATACAACAGATTTTTATTTTCAAACATAATTTTCATAGAGGTTTCACAAATAGTGAAAGACATCCAACTGCAAAATATGCATGCACATAGAGCAAGATAATATTGACTTAGGAGTGTAACATTGCTTTTAAGTGAATTACAAACTTGTTTTTTAATCATCAGAATGTCTACCTTCAGCTAAACTGCTGAATGTAGAAATTGTTAATCTAGATGTCAACATCTGGCTTGAGTTGTCAGGCATTGGGTAGCTAAGACCTGGCATGCAGAGGAGCTGTTGCCGCTTGCTCGTTATACTGATACACTCTCCTCTGCAGGAATACATCTGCCTTTGCTCTGCCCCATGCACCTTTCTCAAGCTATATGTCAGCCAGGAATCCAGTGCTGAGTTTAGTTATACTCGGGTGACTAGGACAGCTAATACTTGCTACCTCATACTGACCCTAGGAAGATTATATTTACTCTACTTTCCTGCAGCAAGTCTTGCCTGAGTCCATCACGTCCTCCCCCGTTGATAACATTGCCAGCACTGGCAACAATATCATAAATATCATGGTTTTGGGGAGGGGCATTTTCAGGAGAGGCTCTAACGATCTACACCACTAGTTCAGGAATGCTGGCTGAGCTACTTGCCGCTTTTCTTTTTGGTCACTAGAGGCCTCCATGTTGCTTTTTGCAATGAGTAGCTGTGATCTGCGTTATGTTCGTGCGTTCCTAAGTGGGGTCTTGAAGCAGGGAGAGCCATCCTACTCTGAGCTTGGCAGAAGCAGTCTAATCTCATCCCAGTACAGTCAATGGAAGTAGGACCTATCTTCTCCTCTGTAGTGGGAGGCAGCTGCTGGAGCCTCTAAGGGTGGGGGTTGAGTGTTGGGGACACAGGAGGCTTGCAAAGAACTGCTGGTGGTATCTGTATGACAGGAAAGGTTGGGGATGAGGGAGAGAAAAGTTAGGGAGCTGGCATACGTGAGAAGAGAGGGGGCCGGGCAGGTTGGGGAACCCAGGTCAGCATATTTGTATGTATGTCACGTATTTGTCTAAAGATGAGTTTTCAATCTGTAATCACCTCCCACACATTGGAGTGTGGCAGGGGGAGGTCAGAAGCCAAGTCCTATGATTATTTCTTCTTCCTCTTCCCCTTCCCCTTCCCCTTTCCCTAGTAGTATAATTAAGTGGGGCAGCAGCCCTGGACACTGCCTTTGTGGAGAGGAGTGGGGTAGAGTGGGGGAAATAACTGTGATTACAGCATTGGCCAATTACATTGTTGCTGTTGGCACCATGGCAGCCAGTTGTACTCTGTGCATCACATGACTGCCCAGGGTGTGAGCTGCCTGGCTATGCTTCTGCCTTCCTTTCCCCTTTCCTCTTCTCCTTCCCCTTCCCCTTTGCCTAATCCTCCCCCACCTCCTTCAGAGGAAACTTGTGATTTCTCATATAAAACTTATGTACGAAGTAGTTGTATACAAAGCATAGAAACTCTTGTAATTGCCACTGTCATACACCGTTGCTGCCCTGAATGGCTACCTACACAGGGGCAGGATCCTGTTTGAAGGCAAAATTTCTGTCCTTATTCTCCTAACTCCTTCATCTTTTCAGCTATTGAATATTTGCAGAGTTGCTCTATGCAGTCCACATTGTCTCACTGCTGGGACAGATTCCCCAGGAGGCGCTTCCATGATCAAAGGAACAGCCATGAAATATCAGGACTTCTGGCTTACACCATTCTGCTCCTGGATCTCCTTCCTGTTCTCAGTCCAGGATGGCTAAACCCTAACATTAAAAATCAGGATTCCCCACTCCAAAAGGCAAGAAATTGTCTTAAAAAATCATAAGAATTTTTAAGGAAAAAAAATTAAATTATTTCTGTCTGGTTTCTGAAATCTCGTTGTGTCCTTGTGAGGCTACTGGATATATTTTTAATGAAATCTGAGATTCTCGTTTAATTCTTGATTTTACCTCATGTGGAAACAAGTAAAATAGGAAAATGCTCAGGGTAGAATTCCTTTGTGAGAAGAATCTTAATTCATTTTAATGGGTGATCAGTTCTGCAATGCAGAAGTTTTTTTGTTGTGTTGAAGACCTTTTTGTATGAAGACCTTCACGTGCAAACTAACTCCAGCAGGAATTATGTGTGTGCACTGACTATGGCACCAGTCCTGATCTGGTGAATATTTTTGTCTTTGGATTTATTTGTGTGTGTAGCTGACTACAGGGTAAATTAAAAGCTGTCTCTTTGTAAGACTCTGCACAAAACAATAACTTAGAGTGGACAATATTGGCCTATCCAGATCTGAACCCGCTTGAACCCTTTGAGTTCGTTAGTCTGACTCAGACTTGACTGTTACTGAGATTGTAGTTTCATGTAAGAGAACCTGAGGCTAAAAGAACAAAGAACAATCAGAGGGCAATAATCCAGTGAATAAATAAGGTGATAAATGGAGCAGGCAGAGTGAAAAAACAAACACAGAGAGCGTGAAAGCAGGAGGGGAAAAGTACAAAATCTGAATACCATAAACCGCACAGTGGGTGAAATCACTGGCCCATAGAAGCCAGTGAGATTTTTGCCATTGACTTCATAGTATTATGGTTTCTTCCATCAGTTCAGACCCAAAGCCCTTTGAACTCAACAGCATTTTTTTTTCAGTTGACTTCAATGAGCTTTGGGCAACCTTTATGAAGTGAGTCAACTTTTATCCCTCATGCATACTGTTCCACAAGCTTCCCTTTAGCTTAAAAAAATCTGATGTGTATGTTCTTGTTTTTAAATTAAATCGTGCTTGCGGTGAACAATGGGTTAAAGTTGCAGGAAATAAAACTTGGGAAAGTTTGCAAACTCCCAAATAGGTTGCCCTTGTCCTGCTCCTCTTCTACCATAGTAGGGCTCCAGTTTCCAATTTCTTGTCCTTTTCTTGGTACAAATGAAGTTAACTCCAAGTGTTTTTTTCTATAGACTTGACATTAATTATCCTAACATTTTCTAAAAGAAAAAATATTTCAATCTCCAGTTCTATAATTCTGTTTATAAAAGTGGATTCTTTGGCCTCTCCATCAGAAGGGGACCTCAGTCTAAACTCTTTCAGTCCTTTACCTCCTTCCTCCTTCAAAAATAGACTCCTTCCAGGGGAGGTATTAGAGCCAAAGTCACACCTGCTATGCTCTGCATGGATATTCTTCACTGTTTTCACAAGGAAAGAGTCCTAGGCTCCTGAACTATGCTTACTGATGTGACAAGTACTTGGGGCAGATCATCAGCAGGTATAATTGAATGTAACTGCACTGACTTCCTGTGGGTACCAACTGAAGAACTGTCTCATAGCTTACAAAGCTACTTTTTTAAATACAATATGTTTTTTATAAATGCAGGATGATATTTCTGTAGAACCTCTCAAGACTTAGTAGCCACCATTTTCACCTTCTGCTAACCCATCCACTAGCAAGGCCTCTTGTGAGACACACTGTTTTCATTTCAGCTGGCTCAACTCTATAAGGAGTCAAAAATATTCCCTTTCTTAATCAGCCAAAAGAGACAGTCACTGAATAAAAATTTTTGACCTCTTCTGTTCTCTTCCTATTTTGAAAACTGAACATGGTATCATGGCTACATGTCTATTTTTCTTTGCTCTTATGGAAAGTCAAATATACAAGTTCAAAAAATTTATGCATTACCATTAGGTTGCTGGCCTAGGTCAGATACAGACATAATGCTTTTACTGGTATAAGTGATTGGAAACTGGTCTATACCCATAACAGAGCAGGAATTCAGTACATAAAACCAGTCTATACCTGTAAGAGAATCACTTGCCATCCCAGAACTCAGCTTGTCATTGTGAATATTCTTTGAATTGTAATTCACTGATTTTTTTTTTTTTGGTGGGGGGCCGGGGCCAGGTAGTGCTGGGGGGGGGGAAAGAAAGAAGGAAATGGTTGGATTTTCACCAGTAGCCAAAAGAAATTGTAAGTGGTTTGATGGCTAGTGCAAGGGCATCATTTTTTTGCCTCAACCTATTTATGGAATTTAATGAATATCCATATAATAGATTTCGTCGTCATTTACATTAAGGCTAACAAGTTTCAGTTACACTGGCTAGTGATAGCTAAGTTAAGGGAAACTGTGCTGTATCACGTTGGTAAAAATAATAATAATAAAAAATAAAATTATTTGAAACCAAGTCAGTTGTTTGTATTTCATAGATTTCATAGACATTAGGGCTGGAAGGGACCTTGGAAGATCATCGAGTCCAGCCCCCCTGCCCCAGGGGCAGGAAGTCAGCAGGGATCATAGGATCCCAGCCAGATAAACATCCAAATGTCTCTTGAAGGCATTCAGAGTAGGTGCTTGAACCACCTCTGCCGGCAATCTGTTCCAGACCTTGGGGGCTTGGACAGTAAAGAAGTTCTTTCTTATGTTCAGCCTGAAACAGTCATGGAGGAGTTTGTGACCTTTCAACCTTGTCATCCCCTGGGGCGCTCTGGTGAACAGACGTTCCCCCAGATCCTGGTCAGCACCTTGATTTCATCGAGTGCTCTAGTTTTGTGTCGTATTAAGCACTCAGACTTTGAAGGAGATACTCAGAACCTTTCAGAATTAGTCCCAATGGTTAAAGGGGAGAAGTATTTGAAAGGAGGGTCTGAATTTTTCAACTCAGCCACACTCTCATTGTCAGAAAAGTAAAAATAGGACTTGCATGAAGGGCACTCAGAGGAAAGAATAACAGAATTTGAATTAGGTGATTTATCTGATCACAGAGATCCCCTACTCCCATTATTTGTGGCTTGTTGACTTGTCATTCAAAGTTTTGATAGAAGACCATTTGGCAGTTTCACTCTTATAAAGGCCAAATCTGTAATTTAAACTTTTGAAGATTTTTTTTCCATTTAATTCTTTTCCACCATCTGAGATGACAGTACTAATCATATGCATGCTCATGCTAGTTCAGTTGTTTAGCTGGACAAGAGACAGGAGTTGCTTCCAAATCAACAGTAGATGCAGGAAGAGGTAAAATAAGCTGGGAAATCAAAATAGATCACCTCAAATAACTTTGGGACAATGGTCCAAGCCAAAGTCACCCATGCAAACACCCCCTAAACCTTAGGAAAGTTGTGATTTGGGATTGAATAATACAGGAGATTCATTAGACAGTTGTATAATAGTGTCATTAATTCATTAGAGAAAGTGACAAAGAAATCAGAGCAGGCATTTGGCCTTGTTTAAAAAAAACTAAATTAAAATGTATTTTTAAATTAAATTTAAAAAGGACGTTTTAATCACATATCTGCTGCCAGAAGTGGTACTTGATACTATGCAATTGGTACTATCAGCAAGACTGGGGATGACAAGCCCTTACACTGGCAGAGAGGAGAGATAAATGTAGAACAAAATGTTAAAATGCAATCACCTTTGTCAGCTAAAACATTCTACAGTATTAAACTTGGGAAAGTTTTCATGTTTAATAAATTGATTTCCAAAATTTGGTAACTGGAGAAAACTGTCATGTAATCCCCAGAAAACAAAGCTCTCTCAATGCCAGATTGATGGTGATGATCTAAATTGTACCAGTGCTTGATCTGTGCTCAATAGGGGTGTGAGAAATGGGCCCTGTTCATTTTGGATTTGGATTCAGCCCGAATTGGGGACAGTGGTTCAATTCGTTGATTTGGATCACTGTCCCCAATTCAATTCAGCTGAATCCAAATTGGAAGATTCAATGCTCTTTCGGAGAATCAGTGATTCGGCCATAGACACAGCTTTAAATGCTTTTTTCTACATACCTCAAGGTACCAAGTGCAGCTCATGCATGCTGTGATACTGGGGCGGACGGAGAGTTCCACAGGAGTGCAGGGGAGGGGGCTCCCCGCGTGCTCAGCAAAGAACCTGGAAGTGGACCAGAAGTACTTTCAATCCACTTCCAGGTCTGCTAGGGAGTGCATGGAGGGGCTCCCCACATGCCCCTGGCTCAGTGATCAGTCGCAGGGGGATCCCAGGTGCTCCGCCAGACCCAGGAAGCACCAGTTGCCAAGCCAGGAGGATGCAGGGGGGGGCCGGCATGCTCCCTGGCAGAACCTGAAGTGGACCGGAAGTGCTTCTGGTCCACTTCTGGATCTGCTGCCAAGTGCGCTGTGGGACACTCCATCCACCCCAGCATTGCAGCGTTCATGAGCCACCTGATACCTTTAGGTATGTAGAAAAACCATTTAAAGCTGTGTCTATGTTTGAATTGCCAAATTTCTCCGATTCAATTTGGAGAGATTAAAGGGTCTCCTGATTCAATTTGGATTTAGAGATTCATCCACTGAATTGGGCCGAATCTCTGCTGAATCAAATCAGGAACCGAAACTTTGCACATCCATAGTGCTCAATGGTTTGGTCAGATACCTGCCTTCGGGGAGAGAGAGATCTTCCGTGCTCTGGTGGACAGTCAAGATGCAGTCTATTAATCTCTCCCCTTTCGTCTACAGGTCTGGGCTGAAGGTGACAATATGGGGTTGAGAAGAACGTAGACAGAGTGTGTTGTATGTCTAGATCCCCACATTCTGAAGGGTTCAAAGACGAGCTTTAAAATTTACCTCTGTCATCAGCTGTGACTTGAAACACATGGATTTCTACAAAACTGTAAGTGGGGAGTTCTGTGTATCTCCTTGCATTTACTGGTTAAGCTCAAAGCTTCCTTTGACAGGAGTTTGGCCCAAGAAAGAAATTTTCCACCTGTTTAAGTCTCTCTGTGGAAAAAAGCAAAGAGCAAAATAAGGGCTAAAATTTTCAAGGTAAGTTGTTTCGGACATCATATTTGTTTTCCCTCTCCTCCCTTGTCCAGTGATGCAGCACACACTGCACACATTAACCCAGCAATTCGTTCTTTCAGAAAGTCTAAAGTGAATAATTTGGCGAATATTCACAGAAGATTAATCTTAAATTCAGCATCATGAACTTCCCGAGAGCTCAGGAAAACACAACACAGGAGCATAACATGGGGTATGCAGGTTAGTTCTTTTGCCGTGTCCTGGTTTCTTTGTCTCAGAGTGCTGCTGCTTCAAAGCAGCTAGAAACATGCTTGGATCCATTCAGTGGGTGATGCTGAGCAGCTATACTGAGTCCCTTGAAGCCCTAGCTTATAGTCCCCTGCGGTAGGGGAGCATGGTATGAGGAAAAGGGGTACTGTATCTTCAGTTAATAGTTTGGATTTTTTCCCCCCTCAACTTTTGTTATTTCGGTTGCTTAATCTCTCTATGCTGTAGATTCCATTTGTAGAATAGAGATAATAACAATTTTCCAACCTCACAGGGATATTGTGAGAATAAACACATGAAAGTTGATGAGGTACTGAGATGTTACAGGGATGAGGGCCAGAGGAAGGTCTTTGAAAAGATAGATTACTTGACACACTGAATGAAAAATGCATTTGAAAGGAACTTTTTGAGGAAAAAGGCCAAAACTCACTGGAAAATTTATTCAAAAGAGAGAATTGCATTAACTCTTTATGTAGGAATAAACTGGCCTGGACTTCACAAAGAACTGTTCTCCACAAGGCACTGTGTGATAATGAAAAGTCTCTGATACTCCAACTTCACTCCTTCTATAGCAAAGAAACTACGATTATTGGAAAATGCGTAGAGATTTGGATCCAATCCTGACTTGCTAGCCAGAACATTTATTGTTATAGACCAGGGTGTCAAAAATGACCCACAGAGCCATATCATCCAGCCCTGAATGCTGGTCCTGTGTCTCGAGTTGACACACAGACAGTAGGCACTAAACACCAAACTGGTCCCATGAGCAAGGCCCAGGACCTTTCCTATATGTGGAGGTCACTCCAGACCCTACACTGCATGTGGTGTCCAGAACCTTCCTCACAGGCTGAATCTAGTGCCCCCATAGCCTGCTCCAGTCAGTCAGAGGTGGGCATCATGTGCAGTGTGGGCCCTGGAGTTGTTGTCATGTATGGTGTAGCCAGAGCAGGGGCTGGATCCAGCGTGTGGGGTGTGGAAGGGTCCTGTGGGCTCAATCCAGCCCATGGGACTGGCCCTGCACTATTCACTCAGCCTGTGGACCAGTCCTAGACCAAGTTTGACACTCTTGGTATGGACTTTGCAGCATATTACTGCTTCTCCAAAGCAAAGGAGGTTGTAACTCACACCATCTCTGGCTCTATTTCCGGGGTGGTGTTGCTTATGCACCTCCTTTTGTTCCGGTCTTTGTCTGAAATCATCAATACAACCCACTAAGAATTTTAAAAGTTTCCAACTTTACAACTGAAACCAAACTCTCTATAGAGAGCTGCGGTAATGGTGGTGGTGTTCCATACACTGAAATGAAAATATGTGATTACAAGAGTCAGAAATGTAGCAGGTCTTAAATAGCACAATCCAGTGAGCTATATTACTGAAACACAACAGAAAGAAATGTAGTAACTGAAAGATTTCATGTTCTTCAATTGTAATGCCTTCTAGAGCAAGATATAAAGCCTTACAGTGATACTCTTGTTTCATTATACTGTACTTGGCCTTTAATATTTGCCTTAGCTGCGTTTCACTTTGTGCAGTTCATTTATTCAGTGATTTTCATCGCTCATTTTACCTTGTGTGTGCAAATTAATGTATGCTGCTGCATCTGTGTATTTAGGTGAGAAAAATTACTGTAGTGTTGTATCAAGTAAAACATAATGTGGCCAAGCAAGAAAATACTGTGGGATAGTGTATATGCACAATGGGTCAACATTTGGCAGCTTACTTTCTCCATTTCCTGAGGACTTAGTGCTTAATTTTGCACCCTGGATGTTGCAATAGCATAGGAACCGGATACTACTCACCTGGTGTAAATCAGCATTGTTTTGCTAATATCAGTGGAGCCAAGTTTAGCTGTAACACATGCAGAGCTGAGCCATGGACTTTTGTACGTATTTAAATGGCAGGCTGAAGCCTGGGTTGCTTTAGAAGCAAGTTCTGAGTCAGTGTTTTGAAGGAGGAAGCCTCATCCACACTATAACAGCCTTTACCTAATGCTTAGAAAATCACTTTTGCAGAGGTCAAAACTGCCAACTTGTCGGGTATTTCCCGGAATTGGCAGCAGTCTCTTAAGTGCAGCAGATCTGTAGCATATTAAGCTGCAACACTGACATATTACTTAGCTAGTTCTGATAGACTTAGCCTCTCCATGCAGTATGCACAATGTCTCTGCCTTGTGCAGAATTTGCATTATCTAAAGATCACTATATATGCTATGGTCCATTCACCTTTGCAAATACTGTTTTAAATATAGCATCCATAAATAAATGTTAAATAATTCATGAACATAATTTTGTAAATTCTGCTAGGCCACACCTCTCTGGGGGCATATTTATGAACATGCGTCAGCCCAGAATCAATGCGTCTGCCAAGCTCCCTACCTCTGAGGCAGAATTCCCACATCTAGCCCAAAATGCTGCAAATGACTCCGATTCTACTTCAGTAGTCATCCATCATACTGTCACTTTAATTCAGATGCTGCTACTTGTTTTAATAACATACATCTTACACAAAGAATATTGCTAACACAAGAATCTTGAGGTAGATTTTTACAACCTCATAAAATGGTATTAACCCTTTGATCCCTGATATTCTTTTCATACTGCTTTTTTTAATGCTTATCAATAACCTGTGTTCATGGGGCCTATTCATGCTGCAAAATCTGACATCAATCACTGCAGTAAAAATATTATTCCTCCAGCATTACCCTAAAGAATTATGGAAAGAATAAAAGTGTTATTGCAGGAATTATTTAGCAAACAATAGATGGATAAAATGTATTATGGTAAGTGTTAAATTATATCACCTCATTACAGGAAACTACCTGAGATAGCACAGAAGGTAGTTCAGTGCTTTCTCTAAGTAGTTCAAAGAGAACAATAGAAGAATCCTACAAAAGATTTTACTGTGAAATCCAAGACTGACAAGGCAAATGATGTATTACCAAATAAAATCATGGCTTAGAAAAAAAGAAAATCTCTACCTGCATATTTCCGATGTCGTACCTCGGGATTTGGAGGGAAATAATAGTAATTTATAGTTAACTGTTTAACATTAGCCTATTTAAGGAGTATTATTTCTTTTTGAGCTTTTTATAATAATACCTGTTTGTGATGAAGGTTTGCCTTTATTTTGCTTCCTTTCTGAATGAGGAAAATGCTAATTTTTTGCAGTCTACATCAGCAGTTAGAAATAATTCTACTGAAATGCCCAATTAAGCCAATTACTAAAATCACACCCATACTTTAGGTATTATGAAGGATAGCTAAACAAGGTTGAGAACCATGATTTCACCAAGTAGACTCTTATCAGTTAATGCAGATTTAAAAAAAAAAAAGCATAATGTTACACTGGCCTCATGGGATTCATTTGATCAACATGATTAAATTATTTCCTTACTCAGCTAGAAGGAAATTACTAGTAACCAGACATTATGTGTCTGTTAATTATGTGCAATAAGGTTCTCTGCTATCACACCAGCTATTGCATTCATGTTCTGTGTATTTTAAAGGCATTATCATTTTTAAATTTTAAATATTGAAAAGGGACAGCTATAATTTTGTTTCACCTATTTAATAAATACATAATGTGCCAAATCAGTTGTAAGAAGCAGCTGTTTGTTCTTGGTGCAATCAAAGGCAGTTTTGTTGAGATGTTATATTAACATTGTACTTTTTTTTTTCCAAGAGTATTTTATTTCTACATTGCAATAGTTGATTTTTAAAGCTGGGTCATTCATTATAATAAGGTATGTGAAGGGAGGCTTGCCAAAAACAGTGATACTGCATGAAATAGTTAATCTCCCTGATGTAAGGTTTGTTCACCTATGCAATGCCTTTGTGCCAAATTTCCATTCTGCTCCAATGCAGCTCAATCTAGGATTTCAAAAGCTTTTTTTTTGTAAAGGAAGAAACAACATATGGTACAAGAGAGGCCTTATTTTTTTCTAATGAAATGATGGGCTTCTGTTTCATATTAAAGTGTTAATAGGTCTGAAATTAGGTCTCAAAAAGAGAATAGTGCTTTTAAAATGCTTAATATGATTCATTATCTGCAGTCAAAACCAGATGACATTTATTTTTATCAGAAAGGGGGGAAAAAAGGAAACCAGAGGAAAAAATCCTGGATTCAGGCGCTGATTTATTGAACAGAAAGCTCTTTAGATTCAGAGCTTGAGCTCTGAAGGCTAGAGGTTTTGTTTGAGTTTGAGAACCTTCCTATGTTTATGAAACCTAAACAAATATTTCAAAGAAGGTGCTTTCATATTTGAAGTAAGTGATCCTATTAGACGCTAGGATATGGCTGCTTTGTTGAGGGACTGGGTAGCATTTTATGTATGATAGTGCTGTGTATCACTAATATACCGAGACATTACTTTCATCCAAAATGCCGATAGGACTGAATGTCTCTCTTGCACTTTGGCTTTCAGTGTTTAATAATGAATGAATAAAGTTCAACAGCTAGAAGCTAAATGGATATTGTGCTTTAAAAGAATGAATGTTAACTAACAAGATGCCAAGCTATTCAGAAACAAATACAAGTCAGCAAAGACCATCCATATGGACTGGGTACAAGTGGGAAGGTACAAGTGGGAAGGGCAGTTTGCTTGTGATGATACATTCATATGAATTACACTGTAATAAAACACCTACAAAAATTCTGAGACTAATCCACTGGTGGACATCATGGGGGAAAGGAGATATTATCATATTCACCTGATGGTGTCAATTGGACTTCAGTGCAGTAAACTGAACTTCACTGCACGCTCCGGTGTAAATTGTCTGCCTTTTCTCAGGTATCAGGTTCTTTCCATATCCAAGTATAAGTATATGTCCCAGAGGTAAGTGGAAGTGTAGGAACATAAGATTCATAGCTGTGGGGATGCCAAGTATCACCAGTAGCCTCAGGAGAAAAAATAAATGCTAGAGGAGATTTGTGTTATACCTTCAACTCTTCCACAACCGATCACCACAAATGACCACAGCAATCGCACCCTAGGCTAATTGAAACCATTTAAAGGTCTGGATCCTCAGTTGTTGTGTATTAGTTTCAGTTATGTGATGCCATTTGATGTCCCCTCTGAGCATGGCACTTCACAATTGGCAATAGGCTCTAGCACAGGGATCTTGGTGTGAGAGGCTTCTGAATTTTCATCCCATCTTTTTTGTCTGTGGCCAAACTGTATCCCTTGGTTTCTCTAGCTGTGAAAGCTGCTGCCATCCCTACTAGTGTGGCCATCATAGAGGACAGTTCAGTTGTCCTCTGTCCTCTATTGATACAAAACCGGATGCCTTTTATATCCGATATAAAGGTGTCGGGTATCAATAGAGGACAGAGGACAGAGTAGCAGAAAACCAGAATGTCCTCTATGATGAGCACCCTTCCCCTTACTGAAGATCAATCAGTAAACATCAGTGTATGTAAAGTACTATTGTGTGTAATTGGCCAGCAGAATCAGTTTATGAACAAATTTGTCTGTAGTATCAATGTCACAAAATAACTGCTCTCAGCACTTTTTGAAGGATATGAAAAAAAAAATTATAGAGTGAAGATCTAATCCCAAAATGATGTGCATGTATGTGAAGAAGTATGTCTGACATTCACATTAATACCAAATGAGTTCATCATGATTAATGTTATTACATTAAATATCGAAGGAATTAATAATGATTAGGCCATTATTTTAAAGGGTTACCAACATGACACCAGCTCATTTTTAGCAGCTGTAGACAGTTGGATTCAGATTTTTTTTCTATCTGCTCACTTCCAATTTTCACCTACTTCTACCAAATACATATGCTCCTGGAATTTCATTTCACTGAATTTATGATTGCATGACTGTACTGCCAGGACTAAATCCTGGTCCCAGTGAAGTCATTAGGAATGTTGCCATTGACTTCAGTGAGACAGAGATTTGGGGCCTGATCAAACTGAAGGCAACAGAACTCTTTCCATTGATTTCAGTAGGCTCTGGAATAAGTGTTTCACTCCCAGTGAGAGGTACCATTTACTTTTGGTTGTTTATTTCAGTATTTCATGATTATATAAAGATTCCTTTCTCACATTCTAGGTTCCTATAAGATGAGTTAAAAGAAACAGTTAAACACAAGAACCTGAGAAGTGCCATAGTGGGTCAGCTCACAAGTCCATCTCGGCCAGTATCTTTTATCTCACAATGGAGATAGAGCAGTTGCTAAGGGGGATCAAATAGCAATTGACCCCATCACCATCACCCCCTAAGAAAGTAATCTTCCTCTCTGAAAACTCAGTTCCTCTCAGTATGCCATCCCTAAAAGTTTAGGGGGATAAATAAGCCTTGCAACATCTCTGGAAGGTCTATACAGAGCAGTTATTGAGAACTGTGGTAAGAAGCAGGCTCCAAAGATGGGAGGACCTCCGTGGGAAAATTCTGCTGGTAGATTTCTATCTTGTACATTAAATGTTGCTGAAATCATTACCTACAATTCCTCATTCATCTTCCTTTTCAAGAATATGATGCCTTGCAGGGATTAATGTAAAAAGTCTAAATTATGTGTTTAGCATTATAGTTTAAGTAAAACTGGCATAACTAGGAGGGGGGGAAGTAAGATGCAGACTTTGCAATTAGGAAAATCTCTTAAACCAGATGATTGAGGGCTAAGAATTTTATGGCACTGGCTGCCAAGTTTGGGTAATACATTGCTGCTTGATCCACAATAGTGTTATATTCCATTCTACACATAATGAAGCTAAGGAAGCCAAAAGTTCTCATAAATTATCGGTTAAATGGAAACCCCTTAAATCTGCTAAATCTGTTTTCAACTACTATTTCATATGAAGTATTTTAAAAATATTGTATATTAAAATGAATGTGATTTATAAGGGAAAAAGCAGATAATTTTTATTTCTAATACAAAATGGTCAGGATATGAAGAAACATCTTTTAAGGTTTACCTATTTTTTGCAGATTTTTTGTAGGTCTTAGGTGAGATAGAAATGTTTTTGATCAGCTGTTAGTAATTAGTCTTTAAACTACTAGCAGGAAAGTTTACAAAGGGTGCGTCTACACAAGACAGTGACTGCGCAGTAGTGCGATACTGCTGCGCAGTAGTGTTGCATGGTAGCAACCGTGATGTGACACTACTGCTCAGTAATATTAGGCTACTGTGCAGTCAGTGTCACAAAAAAGACATTTGCTGGCACTACTACAAAATAACTCAAGTTACTGCACAGTCTTTTAGTACTTTATGCAAGTGAGACACTGACTATTCAGGTACTTCTGCACAGTCATTTAGTATTTGTATAAACTAAATTCTAAATACTAAATGCCTGTGCAGTAATGACTGAGCAGTCAGTTCCTCAGGTAGAAGTGGCCAAAGCATAGTAGTTTGCTCTCAGTGTCTTTCCTCCTTCCTTCCTTAGAATTTTGCCTAAGCCCGTTTTACAAAATTGTGTCCTAGGGGCTGATTTTGACTTTAGCTTTCCACTGTGGAAAGTTCAGAATAACATAAGCTGCAGAAAGGTCGCCTGCAGACTGCATACTCTAATATTGATTCTCTTGTACGTCTCTGTCCTTAAAAAAGTATTGCAGTCTGTGTGTATTGGAATCCAGATGCACTTTTGTTATAACAGTTCCAGAACTGGATTATTGTTCTTAAATTTAGAACCATGTATACTGAGTGCGCAATTTAAGCCACTTGTGATTTGGTTTTCAGAAGGACTAATAGCCATTCTCTATCAAAATCCAACAGAATTAGGAAAGCTTAGTACCCTGGTCAGAAGTGTTAAAATTGAAACTGAAAAGGAGAGGTGTTCAGTTACAGTCCTTTGTTCAGGCAACTACTTAAATACATGCTTTACTCCTATTATATTCATTAAGGTTTAAAAATGTATTCAACTTTTTTTCCTTCATAAGGACAAATTTCTCCCTCAAATTCATGTCTGCCATCTTTGCTAATCTGACTCTAGGTGTGTCTAGCTGGATCTACACACTGTTTATTAGCTACTCACAGATAATAGGCATTTTAGTCAAATAGAATGAACTTAAAATCAAATCTAATGAGCTAATCTTTTTGTGGACTAAAGTGCATATGATAAAGAGGTAGCCAGTCCTGTAAGTGGCTGTGTTCTAGATGCAATTGTTTCCTTGGCCTTTCTCTTTTCTTTTTCTCCATGAATCCAACAAAATATATTATTACAAATGTATGAGTGAGAGATCTTGCTTCAGTGCCTAGTTGGGAGCAAAGTACCATCTACATGTCATGCTGGCTCCTGTGTGGAAGTAACTCTCATCCGTGGACCTAGGATAAGGATATGTATCTTCCTGGTAAGATGCCTTAAGATCTACCGATAAAAGATATAAGGCAATATGGGCACCTAATTAGCACGCATCGGAGAAGACTTGATTAATCCACATTGTGTGTATTCAGCCTCCTCCTTATGTGTATTCAGCTTCCCTGCACTTCAAAATGGCAGCAGGGGTGTTTTCACTAAAGCTCCTTGAACAAGCTTCAGTTAACGTGCCCTGTCACCATTCTGAGGCGTGACACTATAGGTGCTTTAATTACAGCAGCAGTAAGTATGGGGCTGAATCAAGACTAAATTTTGCATTCATTGTAATCATTATTAGAATTAATAATTATGTTTATTATTATTAACTATTATATATTGTTTATACTGATTGGTACTTGGAAGCTTCAGTCCCTTTTGCTATGTTCTATTTAAATGTATTTAAGATGCTTCCTGCCTCCTGATAAATCTCAATCTGGGATTATGACATGAAGCCATAGGTAAGTGAAGGGTTCAGGTGAGGTGGAGTGGTGGGGCAAAGCAGCAATTAGAGTGGGCATGTTTATATGCATAAATAGATTCACAGATCAAAGATGCCTGTCTAATCAATGGTAGCTGATAGTTGTACTACTGTAGTTCGAGACAATGGCTGAAATTCTGTTCTCACTGAAATCAATGGGAGTTTTTCCACTGATGTCAGTGGGGCTAAAATTTCACCCAGTATCTTGTAACGCTAATATTTATAACACTTACACAGTTGAAAGGAGTTTAAAGTCAGCTATTGTCCATATCTGCAACTGGGCTGGACTGCTGCATCCAATCTTATGAGATGGAAAAAAATGCTACGGCATTCTTTAATCTATTTGCAGTGAGATTGTGGTTCAACTCCCGTTCTGTAGTTTGCTAAAATGGCAGAAGGAGAACAGTGCCTACTGGCTCCCCTGCCCCCTGTATGTTTTGTGTAGTGGGGAGCTGTGAGACTTACAGCAGTCTAAACTGGGAGAGTGTTACCTACTCAAATTGTTTTTCTGACTTAATAAGAATTTTTCATCTACAGCAAGCCATTTTAAAATATTGTCTATACACAAACAGTCATTCTGAATAATAGGCCTGCACACAGTAAATGTCAGCTCTTTAAATCACAGAGGACCTCGGAAGCAGAGTAGAGAATGCTTCATAACAGTTTAAACTTCAGCCTCCCATTTATTATGTATGTGTTTATAAATCTCTTAGGGGCACTCTTTTTTCCTTCTGGGAAACCCAAAACAGCACAGTTGTTTGTCAGTGTGACTAGCAGGAGCATTTGTGCACTGGCCGTTCTTTTGCATACTGGCCCCATTTGGTTTCAAGGTTGGTATCCAAGGTTGTTGCCCAAGGAAATGTTTCTTTTCTAATCAGTAACATATGGGACTTTTTGCTTCTGGAGAGGTAATACGGTGTGAAAAACGTGAGGCGGGTCAGTGGTGCATTGTTATGGTGGCTTGTTTTCTTTTGAGCTGAGCATAAATGATTTAGAAAAGTGCTTTTGGTTTGTCATATAAGAGGAGCATAAGATATCTCTCACAGTGATGGCTTTGAAAAATTTCTTCACTGTTCCCATCTATCTTGGTTAGTATGAATACTTTAGCATTAAATGGAGAAAAGGAGAATCCATCAATAGTTAATAACTGACCTTAAGATGGGAATTCAAAGTTCACTACAATTAAACCCAAGTGTCAGCAGAACTCACAAGGGAGACTATCAATATATTTGACTACACATAACCTGAGATAGCAAATTTAAATTCTATAAAAGAGAGAACTGTGCATTATTTCTAATAAAAAAATATTGTTATACTGTCTTATATCCCAGACAAAGCACAGAAGTTCTGTGTTATGAATGATAGTGGGAGAAAACAAACAGAAGAGCAAATGTGATTCTGGATAGAATTTCATCACATGATTCTATTGTAAACCAGATGTTTGTCAGATTTGATGGGAGAATGTATCCATCTTGAAATTTCTTAATAAGGTTATGTAGAGGATTAAAAGCAAACATTTATAATGTGTGGGATTTAAAGATAATTATATTTCTCTTAAATTTGTTATTTGCCTGCTAGATCATTAGAAATATTTACATAAGCTTCGTGTGGTGCAGTGCACCCCTTGGATGGTTTCTTGCATTACAATGGTATGATATTCATTCATAACGTCATGAAAGTACAACATAAAAGGACTGTTTCACCGAGGTAGATGATATGCATGATATACAAAGCATGCAGTATAACAAGAATAGATGTCAGTTGATCTGGGAAAGATTGAGTCACAAGAAAGATTCACTGAGAAAATGCTGGCACTTGGAGGTGTAAATTATCTCTCCCTGCCTAGCAAGGCTGACTGCACCCTGGGGGAACTTGCTCTGGTGGAGGGTAGGTAGTGTTACTGCCATTGCTGCAGCTGCTTTCCCTCGGGGTTTCTGCCAAGGGAGACAGCTTTGTTTTATAGCTGGGCCTTCACAGAAAGCTGCTAAAAGGTTGCCAATCAGTGCATCTTCAGTGGTTCATGCTAGGCTCCTCCTTGGCCAAGGCTGGCTACACTCATCGTGTACACTCCATCGGAGACATTAAACTTCAAATACTCTTTTCCTGCTGCTGAAACACTGCACAGTGTTCCAAACCCCAGAGTGTATCATACATGCGGATTATTCTGGAGGTACCACAGACTCATACCTAGAAGCTACAGTGAAACAATGCAACACTCTACGCATGCGATGCTAGAAATAAGTACTGAACCAGTTAGTACCAAGGCTTTTCTTGGGAATTGCCATCTAAAGGGGAAAAGGTTGCAGAACAAGTCATAATCCCTATTTTATTTTGAGAGATGCCCAAAGATACTTCCTCTACTGGGCAGGTTTTAATTCTTAGGGGAAAAGGCCAGAATAAGTTAGAGTACTAAACTATTATTTACAATTGGGGAATCAAATCTGTCATTGACTCAACCTCCTATGCAACTTCAGGAGATATAAATCAGTTCAGAATTTAATCTTAATATGTGGCATAACCAATAGATCCTGAATGAAAAATGAACTTTGCAACTTTAAAATCAGCTAACAAAAAAGCTTGTAGGCATATAAAAAAAACTACCATGAATATAAGTGAAGGCTGAGTACTCAAAAACTCATTTAAGGAAACAAACCTTTCCAATGGAGTGTTAACATGGCCATAATCCGTATAGTGCCTATTATTTAACAAGGAGATCATAACTGGAAAATAGTGTGGGTGATCATGATAGTCCAGCTAATATAATGTAGAAACACTGGGCTACATTTTCTGATCCATTTGTGCCACTCTGATCAAATTAGGCTGGAAAATGCTGGATGTTACATGTTGAGTATTCCACTAGTATGAAACAATATTCCTGTGGTCACGTGTCCCCATCTGGCATGCAGTACCTTGGGATTCATTAGCAGCTGTGTCATTTAGGTTCTGCTTAGTCTCAAGGTGCTTGAACATACACTGAGAATAGGGCTAGTAGAGAGTCAACACAAAAATCCAGGAGACATATTCATCTCATTGAGTATTTCAGTTTAGTGTGGCTACTTTTGTCCATTAAGTTGTAGATGAGGTCTTTACTGGCTCAAGGGCCTTCCCTGCAAAAAGAAAGTATAAAATACTATAGGATTCTGAGTTGAAGGATGTAATAGCACAGCTTAGCATTTTATGGGTTCTTGGATATAGAACATTTCAGATTTTTTTTTACATTTGTGCCCTGGGTACAATTTGTCTGGGGAAAGAAAAATGTTGTGTTAAAATGGAAAAATTTCAAGTTTCTAAAGATTTTTTCAAACTTAACTTTTTCTGCATCTCTGTCTTCCTAAAAATAGACTGGCTGTTGCTATAATGATATTAAAATAGTAGATTATTTTATATTATTTATAGAAATTAATTAAAAAATTAAAGTTTTGGTACCTCCACCTCAAGAAAGATATAATACAGAGAGAAAAAGTACTAAGACAGATAACAATCATGATCAAGAGTATGGAGAGACTTCAATATGAGGAAACACTATCAGGAGCCTAGGACTTTTCAGCTTAGAAAAACAATGAGGGTGTACAGACATATGATAGAGATCTATAAAGTCATTACTAGAGAAAGTAAAAGAGAATTACTATTTATTATCTCTAATGATAATAGAAGCAGGGGGCATGCAATGATATTATTGGATAACAGGGTTAAAACAAACAAAAGGAAGTTCTTTTTTTACACACAGTAATTAACTTGTGGAGTTCACTGGCATAAAACATTGAGAAGGCTGATAATTTAACAGGTTTTTGTACACAGAGCTGGCCTTAGGGGTAGGTTGTGTAGGCAACTGCCCAGGGTGCCTTGGTTAGGGGGAGCCAGCAGCTCAGTACAGCTCTGCAGGCAGAAGCAGGAGCAAGGTGGTATGGTGGAGCTCTGTTATTACTATTCAGGCACCTAAGACAGCTAAGGGAGATGATTGTTAACACCTGTGAAGTAAAGAACAATGGGCCATTAATGGACCATTAACTCCCTTAGTTGTCTGAATAGTAATACATACCAGAGCTGCACCAACTGGGAAAGGGGGATGGCTGCTCAGTGGGGGCAGAAGCGGAGAAAAAGCCAGGATGTTCATTTCAATTTTCACTGGCTGTGACCCTTGCAAGCATGTGAAAGCATATGCCAGGGTGTACAAGTGTGTGTAGGCATGTCCCAGGACACTTGTTTTAATTTTCACTGGCCGTGAAACTTGGAAGGAAGTGAAATGTTGCCCTAAGAAGAGGAAGTGAAGGGTGTAGAACACGAAACAAAGAGCTCAGTTAATGACTACAATGAAAAAAGATAAAGGCACAATGAAAAAATACTTGAAATCTGTCAATGACAACCCATGCAGTGGTAGTGAGATGATCATCACGGAGACATCAGGTGAAAAATGCAGAGAAGATCCACAATTCATCTTCCAAGAATCATCAAAAGAGAAATGAAGAGGCCCAAACAAAACAGAAATTCTTCATCCGGTTTAGAATAATGACAATGGCACTAGTAATACAGATGAACTGATTCCCATTATAGGCATTAGCGATCCCATTTCTGTTCCTGCTTTATGGCCCAATCTAACACCCAAAATTTGAGATGTGCTAGTGACTAACAGTCCCTAAAAATAAAGGACATGGATTTTCCTTTGGATAATCAGACACACCATTTATCTATGATGTTTACATCAAAATCTTGAAAATGGTGAAATTCTGAGGCAGTACTCGCTGCTTTACTCAGAATCCACTGACAAGGTTTTCTGTTTCTGCTCCAAGCTCTTTGACTTGAATCCAAAATCATTCCCAGTATTTAAAGGGTTGAATGATAGGAAGCACGTCTCAGATTCTTGTGTATCATGAAAAGTCACTTAGTCATTTCAATTCCTTCTGAACATGGGTCAAAGCAGAGCACGGGGTAAAATAGGATAATTGTATAATCTTGGTGCTGATCTAGTGTATAAACCAGCCCCATGATTTCATTGTAAAAACTGTCAATTCAGCTATAAATGTAAGATGAAACTGTTAAAAATCCAGAAGTAGTGTTCTGACATTAATGGTGCTGACCTCTGCGAAAAACTTGGCTATCTCCAGAGTCTACTTCCACGAGATTGTAACGTTCCTCAAGAAGTTCTACAATTTATTTACAGCAATGAATTTCATGACAACTTCCCAAACACATGGATAGCATTCAGGATCCTGTTAATCTTGCCCATATCGGTGGTGAGCAGCGAACACAGCTTTTTGAAGTTGAAGCTCGTAAAAACATATTTGCAGTTGACCATGGGAGATGACAGGCTATCTTTGCTGGGGTGGGATAGGCTTCACCTCTCTCCTAAAGGCAAGCATGTCTTCCCTTCCAGGTTGGCTGATCTCATATGGTGAGCTTTAAACTAGCCTAGCAGTAGGGGCTATAGGCTTTACAGGCGGGATGGAGAAGGAAGGAAAGGTGGGGTTGTGGCGCTCTATGTCAAGAAGCAATACACATCTTCTGCAAGCAGAATGGGGTCAGAGGAAGGGCAAGCTGAAGTGCTCTGGGTCAAGATACAAGGGGGCCGTGGGGAGAGGGATCTAACAGTGGGGGTCTACTACAGACCCCCCCAACCAAGGGGAGGAGCTGGACTGGGAATTTTTGGGCCAGCTTGCAGAGGCACTTAAGGCAAGGGATGTAGTTGTCATGGGTGATTTAAATTACCCGGACATCTGCTGGGAGGAACAGTCAGCCAGGTCGGACCATTCCAGGAGGTTCCTGGCCAAGATACAGAACCTCCACTTAATTCAGGAGGTGCACAGTCCCACCAGAGGAAATGCCCTGTTGGACCTGGTCCTGGCCACGGGAAACGACCTGGTAAGGGGCCTCCAGGTCCTTGACCACCTGGGTGATAGCGATCATCGCCTGCTGGAATTCACTGTCCAGCGCAGGGTGTCAAGGGCCTGCAGCAAGGCGGTAGCCCTAGACTTCAAGAGGGCCAACTTCAATGAGTTGAGGAGATTAGTGGGAGAGGCTCTGGGGTTCTCAAGAGCAGGGGAACTCAGTGCCCAAAATGAGTGGTCGTTCCTTAACGAGACAATACTCAGGGCCCAACAAGAAGCTAGGGGGGCAAGAGTGCCCAAAAGTCTCCCTGACTCACCAAGGGCATCCAGGAATGCCTGATTGCCAAAAA
>NW_017729022.1:177991842-177994761 GCF_001723915.1 Gavialis gangeticus
AGATCTACATGGTCCCTTCCGACCCTACTTCTATGATTCTGTGATCCTATCAAGAATTCGGTGGCTCAAAATACAGACCTGTCACAAGCAATATCTTGGAATCTTGGTGAACAAGGTTTTTTATTTGCTATTATTTATAAGTTTAGTGTTTAATCTAATATATAGTCTATTTGTTACTTAGCTATAAAGCTTTTTATGACAAGTTGTTTATTATTTGAATAAAATTGAATTGAATTGAATTTTGCATCATTTCCTCTTTTGTATTTTTTTAGTAAATGATAAAAAAACTTTTGAGATTACAGCTATTTGTGAAACATGGAGACAGGGGGCTGCCAAAATACAAACTCACCCAGGGCACCATTTTCCCTAAGGCTGGCTCTTCATATAGGATAAGTCCATTAGTGGCTATTAAACATGAATGTTAGGAATACAAACTCAATATTTGGACTTCCTAAGTCTCTGAATGTTAGAAGCTATCAGGAAAGATGGGTAGGAGCCAAATCATTTTGGACATTCCCTGCTTAAATACTATTCTTCTTAACATTCACTCTGCCAGTATAAGAGACAAAATATTGGACTAGATGGACCTGTGGTCTGACTCCGGATGGCACTTTATTTCTTATGTTGTAAAAAATAGTAAACTGGTAACAAGTAGGTATACAGGGTTGGGCATATTACTCTTCTAGTGGCTTCCCTGTTTTAATGTGTCTTCAGGTGGGTGGTTTATTAATAATTTGGGTTCCTTTTAAATTTGGCAAATAACTTCAGAGGTGCCTGCAGAAAATGTATCTGAAATGGCAGAGGCCTGAGGGTGACTGACAAGTACTTCTTTATTCAATAATGCAATTTTAAAGCATTGAGAGACGGTCTGAGAGAATGTTATTAAGTTAAAAATATGTCATCTAAGATCAAAGCACAGTGGAAAGTATACTGCTGAAGCACAGAATCAAAGAGGTTAGGGCTAGAAGGCACCTCCTAGGATTCCATGTCCAAACTTGGCACTTAGTTTATCCCCTACACCATTCCACTGACTGTACTAGTTAATCTCTTTTTGAAGATACTGCACAGGAAAAAATAAACAAGAAATAGCTGAATCTGAGTTATGTTCAGTATCTGCCAAGTTTCACGTCTTTTAAGTTTTAAACAGATTTCTGTAGTACTATACGCTGACGGACAGCTCCACATAAATCAGAAAGAGGGTTGAGAAAAGGTACTTTTGTCACCAGCTTGCCTATTTTATAGGTTCCAACAAAATATGTAGTCAGGAATGGGGGCTTTGAGTCTCAGCAGTTTTCACAGAGAGTCACTTCTCTATGGCAGATACCCAAAGGAACCAGCTGAAAAGGTTAACAATATCTATCAGATTTATGAGATACAACAATGGATCTTGTCCATTCAGTCTAAATAAGGTGTAATCTCACCTGTGTGGGTCAAATATTCCAAGTTCATTTACGAGTCATTGGCCAAATGTCACAGGTTCAAGCCAGTCTCTGAATAGATCAATGCAATCTATCAATACTTAAGCATATTAGAGAGAACTGCAGTGCAAGGAAATTTACCTATGCAGTGAAGCATATGCTAAACGCTTTGCATACAATGGGTGGGGGTCCACCACTTGTATTTGTGAAGGCTTTTATTTCACATAGTGACAAAGTGGAGAAGCTTTATTTCAAAAGGAACAGTAACAGAAGCAATAAAGGGCATGCCCACCCTGATCCCAGACTGTCCTGCAAACCACCACAGGGAAGCATAGCACAACTGCCATGCAAACTCTGTGATGGAGTCACCCTTTGAGTGGCACTGAGCGCATGCTGAAAAGCATGCTGCAGGCAAAAAAGCAATGGTGCTCCATGATGGTGCTACTTAACATTTGGAGGTATCGTGGATATAAATGTGCACAGAGGTTGTTGTGTTATGTGTGTTATATGTCAGTGTAATGCTCTCTAGCTTGGTCCAAAGGTGGTACAGTCGTTGTCTTACACCTTACCATGGATGAGCATATTGTTTCTCTCTGTTACTCATGGGTTAGTCTTAAGGAAAACAAGTTTCCAGAAACATTACCTGTTCAGTTAGGATTCATACAGGCCTGTGAGATCACCTGCTGTACTAAGCTGCTGTGCATATTATGCAGTAGGAAGTGGACAGGTCCACTACTTAAAGGCTATTTTTGTGCGTGATGCCTATATGTATCCTTTGCACTGGTTTTCAGATTGAGTTCATCGGGTCATGGAAATATCTCACTGGGTTCTACTCTCAGCTGCTATGCTGTAAATCCAAACTCATGTGGATTTATACCAATGTACCTCAGAGCAAAAGATGGACCGTTGCTAAACTGTGATGTAGTACCAGTGCTGGGCTGGCTTCAAGGATTCCTTTTAATTTTAATTATTTGTTCTGTTCAATCAAAGATTAGTGGATTCTCAAATAAGAAAGCAGTATCAAATCCTCCCTCACACCAGACTGCTGTTTTGAGTTGTTTCCAGCAAAGCTCTTTTTATTACCTTACTTGTGTTGCACTTCAGTAGGCAGAGCTCAGGGTCAGGGGTAACCCTGCAGGGCTGACCACTGTATGTGATCAGAAGGAAAGCCTTCAGCTCCCTGTGCCCCTATTTCTGCTCCTGCTTTGTTCCTGACCTGTCTATTTATATTATAAAATCATCATTGCATGGACAGCCCCTTAAAATGGATAAGCAAAATATCTAGCACAATGGAGCAGCTATCTTGGTCATGCCACTCGAATGTTACCTTGATGCAAATTCTAAATAATTGCTCACAAGAAAATTACATTAAACAAACATTGTTAAGGTTGCAAAGTCCAGCACTCTGAAATTAGATAATCCTAGAATGAAGATTGGCTAGGCAAACTCGATTCAGCTCCCTTCTGCATGCCATCTGCATTGTGACAGTCTTTATATAATT
>NW_017729022.1:177999761-178010471 GCF_001723915.1 Gavialis gangeticus
TTGTTAAGGTTGCAAAGTCCAGCACTCTGAAATTAGATAATCCTAGAATGAAGATTGGCTAGGCAAACTCGATTCAGCTCCCTTCTGCATGCCATCTGCATTGTGACAGTCTTTATATAATTATGTAGTATTTTTTTCCATTGCATCTCTACTTTCATCTTAATAACTTCCTTTCATCTTAGTGATCTGGGCTAATTTTATCATTTTTAGGCCATTTTTTAAAATGAAAAAGTGTTCTTGTATTGATCATCACATAGACCATCAGCAATGTTGGACTGTTTAACGCCACTTCAGAGACCTCTATCAGTTGAACTAATGACGTCATTGGTAACAGCAAATCTTTTATGACTATGTCCTCATCGCTACTTGATAATAGACTTCCAAGCATAAACCATTGTATGTGCTTCTATACAAAAACTGGAAATGCATTAGTGAAGCCAATCTAGGGATGTCCCACTGCATCTGCTAATGAGATCTTGGTCTCTGGGTGCTTGAGAGCAGACGTAGGAGACCATCACCAGTATAGTTCTGTTCTGCCTTTCTGAGTTTGGCTTACATGAACAGGAGCAGGTGAGTGGGGCATGTCCAAGAGCAATGGGGACATGGTGTCACCAAATTCTATATGGACCAAAGTTAGATGGGAATGAGTCACATTTTGCCAGTGGATTTCACAGGTATTTTCTAATATAAGTGGAAAGGTCAGACTTGGAGAATCTTGGGCTTCTACTCCAGGTTTTGGAGGGGAATGGGCCTGGACTCTTAAATCCCTTCTTCCCAAGATTTAAGTCCTTGTACACTGTCCCTTGTCCAGTCTCTTTTCTATTCATTTCTCTTGATCCCAGTCCCACATTCCTTGACTAGTGGTTCAAGCTGAAAATTTCCCAGCCTGTCAGAGGCAAACCACTAGTTCAGAACATTTCAGCCCTGGCAGTTAAACCTGGAAAAAGCTACAAGCAACTGAAAGCAGGGTGCTAAAATGGGATTATCAAGCAATCTTCATAACAGACCCTACCTAAAATAGTATAATCTTAGCCCTACCTAAAACAGTGTAATCTTGCACAGATGACTAACATGTCTGTCTTTATACTCTGATGCTTCAATAAGTATGGACAACAATGGATTCTGTCAGAGCCCTTGCTTAAATTATGTTTTATTTGTACTTTGCATAGTGATTGTAACTTGAAGTCTCAATGCCACCTGAGTATCATGAATGCAGACAGCATCATCATGTTGTGTATGCTCTGGAGAGTATTTTGAGAAGCATTACTTAATATTTGAGCAAGTAACAGTGGCTAGTTTTCAAAAGCCTGAAAATAGTTTGTTATTGCAGTCTCAATTATGGTTGGACTCTGGCCCAGGTGGCAATGAATATTGGCTGTAAGCCATGCTGATGTTGGATTGCATTTGGATGATGTTATCTATCCAGATACCTATAAACTTGTTCAACCCCATGGCAGTCATGGTTTACATTTACCCCTATGCATAGGATACTTTCTTATATATTTTAGGAGGTTAAAGCTGACAACATTTTTTTATGTACCTGTCTATTGCTACATTTGCAATGCTAAAAACAACCAGGCAAAAAGGCAAAACATTGTTGAAGTAAGGTTCTCAGGGTTCACGTTTCTTTAAGGCAGAATGTACCTCGACATCTCTCTAGCTGTATTCTATTATGTTCCCCTCCCTGCCTATCTTTTTATTCTTGTATATTTAAATTGTCAGCTCTTTGGGGCAGGATTTATCTCAGGAGTGTGATGATCTTCTTTGGGACTTTACATACTACCATAGCATCACTTATTTTACTTATAGTATTTGTTAAGTGTTAATACTCTTCCCTGGTGTTCATCATTAAGTATATACAGCAATGGATAATTATAACCCAGTCCTGCCCCTTCTTACTCATGAAAATGACTGTACGATGGGTCTAACTCAGAGGGGAAGAACTATTGACATACATATGGATTGTGGGATTAGGTCTAATATTTTTCATGAGTGTTAACAGGAGTGGGTCAGAAGCAGGTAGGATGATGGTCATACAACCCCAATGGAAATTTGAGTAGGGGGATTTGATACCAAGGGAACAGCTTTATTCCCAGTGCTAGTGGGAAAAGCATTTCTAATTCCCCTGCAATATAATGCATAATAATTGCAATATAATGTAGAAAACAGCCTCTCCAAAGTAGACCTGGCTGTGTTAGCTGAGGATAGTGTGATGCTTAGACCCTCTTATCATCATAGATTTGCCACTGCTTTTGCCTACATGTTGTTTTGCTAAAACACTCACACACTCGCTGTAGATAGAAGACAGAGCAGTGCTTCCTATGAATCATTCAAGATAAGCAATAATAGAGTGGGCACTCAGATACTATAGCTTCCTATGATAAGTCACTTTATTCAAACTGTGAAGCAAGTAGGGAAGGCAGTGCTCTAATCACCAACAGGATTCTTCACCACCTCTGAATAAAATTCAGATAGCCCTACTGAGAATCTGCATGTAGGGTAACCTGCACACAAGCTAAAATCCTAGACAAGGGTACTATCTACCTTTGGTGCTCCCTTGTGCATGTCTCTCAGAAATGATCATGGCATTTGTGTTAAAGTAGTCTTTATGCAGCAGAGTATCCAGGGTCAAGGTGTGTTTTCATAGTAGTGTTTTCATGGCTGAACTAATATATGCCTATGTTCTTTCCACTATTCTAGCTTTATATAAATGTTAGGTATTCCCCCCCCACTCCTGCTCCTCCTCCTCATGAGAGTGGAGAATTGCCTTTACAGCTTAACCAAATTAACCTTTGTGAGCCAGATGGTGAACAATAAATGCAGTCCACTTTTAATTAGCTGTAGTTTACTAGGTATCAAAAAAGTTGATCTACTGTTGAACAATCTGTCAAGCCTTCTACTTACAACTCCCATTATCACCTATATTGCTTACCATAATGAAGCTAATGCGCACCAGTGTCAAATAATACTGGATGACAGGCTGAATATCACTACTTTCTCTTCTGTTAATCTATCCATGATTCCTGTTCTGGGCAGACCTGAAGAAAAGTCCATGGTGCCCAAAAGCTTATTCAACATCTCTCCTAACTACACAGTTGGCCCAGTAAAACATACTCGACAAAAGACCTTGCTTTGTGCATATTTTTCTGGACCATCATAAACAACTACAACAACACTCCAACCCTACCACATCATTGTGGTGACTCTCATGGCTCTGGAGTCCCTGATAGCTTCCCCACTCCAGTATGAGAATAAAGGTCACATGCAAATGGGAAGGATTCAGTAACCTGCTTAGTATTATGCATACCTAGAAGTATCACCCTCATGAAGGGTTGGCCTTTTCCACTCCAGTTCTTAGGGTCATAGATATAAGAGTTCTGAATCAAATGAGAAGGCTGTCTTCAACCCTGTTTGGACACAAAAAGAAAGAGGCCAAGGAAAAATTCAGTATTTGGGTTTTACAGAAAGTTCAATAGTTTGTATATTTAGACTTACTAGTCTTTTAGACTTTATTTGAGGTCCTTTGAAGTCCATACACACACTTCTAGAAGGTATTTATAATTCTAAAAAGTTTTTATCAAGTTAGATGAGTGGATTATACAATAGATGCAGCCAGTTTGTACCTTCTCTAGCAAAGGTATCAGGCTGGTGTGGAAATAAATATTTGCACCATGGTGAGTGACTAAAAATATCTTCATTGAGTAACCATCAGGCACATGGCTGCTGCTATTTGTAAAGCTGTTGTCTTTCATCAACTCATTTTTGCACTGGGTTTTGAAAAAGCCATTCAGATTTGTGTAAATATGTGAATATAATTGGCCTTCCAATTTCACAGCTTATCAAAAGGAGAAAAGGAGAAAGGAGGAAAAAACGAGATATTTCAAAGATGATAAGTGCATTTGATGCAATGGTCTATGATTTTGTCTTCTGTTGTTTAACCCAGGATTGAAGAAACAGATGGTAAGATTTTCTAGGAAGCTTAAAACAGAAGCCAAGCTAATACAAAACTGCTCAGCTATCAGACAGGGTAAATCCATTCTGTCGCATTTTTTTCCAAATCAAAACCCATCAGAAGAAAGGTTTAGCTTCATAAAAAGGTATTTACTAGGAAGCTTTTTGCAGAGGAGAAGGGCATGCTTTGTTAAACCAGATGCATTTTATTTTTCCTGGAACCAAGATTTATGAAAGCAGTATGCTCATATTTCTCCATATACAGTAATTGGAACTCATTATGCTAATTGTATTTCCATTATCACTAATTAACAATCATAGTGACCTGGCCCACAGTCTAATTTGTCTTTAATCTGTTTTTGTATAGGAGTTTTACCCTGTAATTTCAAGGTGATAATTCTATTCAGCACAACTTTATTGAATAGCAGAATGTAATACTTTAAATATTTGGTGTTATTCCCATGCAGTTCATTCAAAGGAAAAGGGATGTGAATTTATACCTGTCTGTGCTATTGCATTAGTGTATCTGACTGCATTTTGCAGTGTATCTAACCTGAATATTGCATTCAGTTTATCTAGAAATGGTCAAAGCCCACTGATGAGATTTATGAACAGTGAAAGAATGCCTGTGTTTGTTTACAGGTGGGCAAATGTGTGGAAATCTTGTATTTTTCACTGTGTGACAGTTCCCATACGGAAAATAGGATTTTCCTTAAATTGTAGCTTTCTAAGTTGTATAACATATGTTCTATGTTCTGAGGGGGAGGGATGGTAAATGAACTAGGCATGAAAAAGCTGGAGGAATTTTGTTGTTCATTTTGGAGGGGACTTATTATTTTGTTGTGAATGAGGGGTTTTTTCTGTTGTTGTTTCTCCAGTGTATGGTAGCAATGAAACTTTTTTGTCTTTTACACGACTTCAGTGTCAGGAGAGAAGTAACATTGGGTCATCAGGGCAAATCTTTCTGTACTGTTTCAGGAGAGAACTAATGTTGGGTCATCCTAAGATCCTTCTGTACTGTTTGCACCTCTCGAGCTTTACAAATATACTGTCAGCAATTTCCTTGAGTCAGCCCTTGTATTTTACCTTAGTGTCATTTACTCCATCTCCCTGCTCTTCTCCTGGTGCCCTTTCCCTCCTTGGCTGATCTGCCGCCTGTGTACCTCTTCTAGAGTCATACTTACGTTATCCACTGATAAAATTATAACAATTAGAGGGGGCTCTACAGGTGCTTTTCTTTCTTTCCTTGCCCTTGTTCTTTGGATTCTCTGGGCCACAATTGAATAGTGCCACATAGGTAGATAGTAAAGTTGCTTCAATAAATCTAGTACTGAAAGTTTATTACAATCCTTTTTTTTGTTTGTTTTTTTCACTGGTTCTGGATCTATTATTCAATAGTCTCTATAGCTTTAAGTTGGTTCTCTAATATACTTTTCTTCCAGTGAGCGAGCCTCTTAACATCCCTATGATAGATTAAATCCTGGGCTAGCATAAGTTAAATAGATGTAGCTATGTCAGTCTCCACTGATTGTGGTTCTGGCCCGATGTCTAATATTTTTTACCTTAAAGGATCACTTGTACTACTTTTTGCTTCCAGAAGGTCTTCTCCTGTTGCTGCTTTCATGTCTTGCCCCACAGGTCTTCTGTGTCTCCAAGTATTTTAGTGATAGATGAATCATTATGCTGCAACAATTTAGTAGTTCCTTCTATCTAGGAATACACAGCTTTTCCTTATCCATGGGTGACCTCTACTTCTGCTTGATCCTTCCTACCAGCATCATGGATAGAATTTCTGAAACTCCCAGGGTCAGATCCAATTTCAGCTCCTTGGTAGACACAGTTCTTGCACAGTAATGTTAGTTTGCTCCTCCTTCACCGGCACATAAATCAAAGAGTACCACCTAATCAACAAAATAATCTTAATCAATGCTTTCACCGTCTGGCTTTCCCTAGCAATTCTAACTCCCTGTTGATGTTTCCCATCCTCCCTTCTGTTATACCAGATGGTGTATGTTCCAGTCTTTTTATTATCCTTCCCTGACCACGACACTTCACTCAGCCCAGAGATCTTCATGCTGTATCCCTTGAGCTCTTTCATCAGCAACTCTGTCTTGCCTGCTGCATCTTGATATTTCAAGCATCATGCACTAATGGCCCTCTTTCCCCCTCCTCCCCACCCTTTTTGCATCAATATTTTTTGTGGTAGTCTGTTCCTATAGGTTGGTCAACTGTTATCTTTTAGAGCATGTGTTATAAGCACGTGTGAACTTCCTGGGACCTGTCAATACCCCAGTATACAAGCTGATTTTATTTTTTCATGCTTACGATTTTAGTGGTATATCTTGACAGGGTGTGGACACAATTTTTCATGAAGAATTAAGAAGAGAGGAAACATTAACATTTTTTTCTGAGAAGATTTGCTTGATATGAATTACCATAATTTTACTGCTAGTTGGGATAGCTTGGAAACATAAGGATCAGGATGCAAAAACAAAATTTCCTAGATCCACAAGTTTAATTCATTCCTTTTTTTCTTTTTAAAGTTGTTACTTTGAGAACCAAACTGCTGTATAAAGTGGCAAGCAGGCATGGACAGGTTTTCATTTGAAGCAGTAAGAATTCATAGGACATTTGCAGTGCCACAACAACTAGCATGAAATGAGTGTACAGCCATTTACATGCCTGATTGTCTGGATCACCATAAAGCATGGCAAGAGTATATACTACCAGCACTTTGCAGCCAAGAAGCTGATGTGCAGTGATCCCAGCATGCTTTGTGGATCAGGAGAAGTTCCTGAGGACAGTTGAGCACAGAAGAAAGCAATTATCAACTACCTGCCCGGGGGACTACACTCACCCAAGGTCTCCTCTCCATCCCCTCCACCTTCATGCTGAGCATCCAGGGTCACTATTAGCTTTTAGTAGACCCCTGCTGCTCACATGCCCTATGACTCCTGATCCAGCAGCACTGGCAGGTCCAGTGCATGCTGTACTCTAGCTAGCATAGAGTTAAGGGCTTCCACCACTTCTTCAGAGAGCTTGTCCAACTGCTGTGTAGGCTGGTGCATAGCACCATGTGCAGACATGTATAGCTATGCCCTAGCCACACAGTCTCCAGTTTGTCAACCAGTTTGGCATAGAGAAGCCCACGGTGGGAAAAACAGTGAAAAAGATGTCCTTGGCTATCTGGCAGGTGCTGGTGCTGCAGTTCACCCACCTTATCAACCCACAGCCAAATGTACTGGGCTTGTGTGCTTCAGCAGCCCCTCAGGCTTGCAACACTTGTGTACCACTCAGCCCTGGCCTTATCTGACTATGTGGCACTGCACAAATTATACACGCACATCCTGGCCCTGGGCTGCCAATGCTCCTTCCATTTCAGGTCAAAGAGTCTCTCCTTCACCCTAACCAAAGTTTTTCTTTTGGCAGCTAGTCACTGTATAAAGCATATGTGTTATTCCCACTCTGACACTGCTTCTGCTTCAGGAGAAGAGGTGATGGGTCTCTCTTTTGCCCAGCCATGGCTTTCCAGAATTACAGCAGCCAGGCACAATAGGAAGAACACACAGACCTCCCAGCCATGCCACCTGTGGCATTATCCCACAGGTCTCTGATGAACCTGTTGAACTTGTGTGTGGGTGCTTTAAAAACATATCTTGGTTTTTACAATTAGCAAATGCCATGGTTAGAATAAAGGGGAGACTCTTCAACACTTCTTCTGAAGTGGAGACTTCGCTTCAGGAGAGGTGTTGAAGAGTTTCCCCTTTGCCCCAGCCATGGCATTTGCTATTTTTAAAAACCAAGACATGATTTAAAAGCTCCCACACACAATCTCAATTGCCCATGAGTTCCTGCTTTGTGCCCTTCCTTGGCTTTTAGCTACATCAGAGATGCTGACTGTGAGCGGGTGTCGGTTACCTGCCCCTCTTCCCTTCAGGACTTTCCTGCCACAACTAAGGAGATGGAAAAAGAATTGGCTGTTAATCCCTGAGGGAGATGGTGCTAAGTAATAGACCATCCAGGTATTATCTTCGCCAAGTGCCGGCCTTTATTGTGACTGATACAAGGTGACTAACCGTGCTGTTCCGCCACTTAGCTGATTGCTGCTTTACTTTGTTCTTTACCCGATCACGGTGGTCTCAAGATCTTTTCTCCAGGGCAGTGTTCCCGGCTTCTTGGGGGTCTCACGAGCTGCCCGCCATCAATGGGAGTACCCCCAGCTTCACCAATCTGACATTGATCTCCCAAGCCTCTGCTCACAGAGCCTTCTGTTGCTCTGCCATCTCCAGGTTGCTCTCCGCTCTTCTCCAATGCCCTGAGGGCAACTGTGGGATCCCTGGCTCCACCCTTTTATGCATGGTGGTAGCTGTAATTACCCTTATCTTTCCCCAGTGTGTTAACCCCCCACAGCTATGCTCTGGCTCTCCCATTTACTGGCTTCCCAGGTTTTACTCAGTAACAGGGCTTTGCTCGAGCCCGTTACACTGATGTAACAGGAACACATAGTTTTGGCACAGCAAGAGGATTTGAGAAGTGTATTCCTGCCATGATTTTTTGGGGCAGGAAGTGTTTTATCCTGTTCACAAAGAAAGATGGTGCAAAGCAGCAAGTCTGAATGATGACCTGTGAGCCCAGCTCTGCCTCCCTGGGGCAGGAGAGTTTTCTGGGACAGAAAGGATTCTGGGGAGGGGGAGAGGGAGAGGCAAGAAGCAAAGCCTCCTGGGATGCTGGAGGGTGGAGGTACACCCTGTGGCACAATGTGTAACTGTACAATCATTACATGCAGTGCCAGAAATGGTCATGCTGCGAGAAACTGCTTTTGGACACAACTAACATTTCAGCACAGAATGCCATATTTCTTTCATAACTAACTGCTTTAATGACTGTACTTCTGCTTTTTGCAGCACTATTCCTCACTACAAATGTAACCCCCACCCAAGGCACAAAATTTCATTAAAATAATCCTAACAGAATATGACCTAAATATTCCATGGCTTTTGTATCACTTAGCAGTATACTACAAAAGACATGCCCAGTCCTGCTTCCTGTAAAGTTAATAGAAGTTTTACCAGAGGGGCCTGGTTTTTCCACATTTATTCTAGTATATAAGAAATACCTCATCTAAATATTACCTGTACCTATTGATGTCTTGAGCCAATTCTGTTATCACTTGCATAAGTGATGTGGGGGGTACAATTCCACTGACATGAAAAAAATATGCAACAATAGACATATTTTAAATCAGTGGAGCTGTACCACAATGGCACACGAGTAAATGAGATAAGGTTTGGCTCCAGAGCTTTTTACAGCAGCAGGAATGAGACCTAGAATCAGCAAATCTTCCCTGGCTGCAAACTTTGAGTAGTTCCAAATTCAACCCAGACAGCCCTAGTTCTAAACATTTGGGTAGGGAAACACAATCTCCCTGGGGTATCTGGCTTTGTAGCCTGTAATTCCAGTCTCCCCAAACACATGCTCACTTAATACAATTTGTAGCAAATGCAACAGACATGTAGAGTTGAAAGAGGGGCTGAGTATCTAAATTGCAAAGAACACAAATTGGTCACAGAGTTGGTAGACATGCTAACTTGACGCCATTTTTCTGTAGTACCTGACAGATCTGGAAATCACAGTGCAGAGAGATTTTATCATGGAAGATTTCCAGTTTGTTGCTGAAAAAGAGGTCAGCAAGGAACCTCTTTATCCCTTAATGACTGGAGAATGTAAACAATCTTGTTTATAACCATTTTCCATGAAAATTTTAAAACTAGATTAGGTAGATTGCTGTCTGTCTAGCTATTTTTAACTGTTAAACACAAGCATTTTTTTGTCCTCCAGTTAAAAAGAGACAGAGCAGACTAATAACTTTTTCATTCATCATACAGGATGGGTGTATCTAATATTTTAAACTGTGCCTTTTTCCATTGCTACTTAATCCTGTTGTAGATTTAGAAAGATAGAAAACTTTCTTTGTAAATGCAGACTGTATAAGAATGTAATGACTATTTAAATGTGAATCCAAATGATAGATTTCACTTCAGGTGCTAGAAGGACTATGCCAGCTACTTATTGTAAAGAAAAGTCCAAACAAGACATTTCTTTTCAATTCAACCTACTTCTTATTTATACCATAAAACACATTTGTCCACTGCCATGATTTATCTCAAATTGTTTTACTGGTGTAAATAAGCCTGATATTGCAGAAAAAAAAATAGATTTGCAGATTGAAGGATAAAAGGAACCATTGCAGTCATCTAGTCTGACATCCTGCATACCCCAGGCCATAAGATCTCCCTGAATTAATTCCTGTTTCAAGTTTATTACCTGTAGTTGAACTAGGGCATATCTTTTAGAAAAGCATCCACTCTTGACTTAATAATTTCCCGTGATAAAGAAACCCTGTGAACCCTTGTTAAATTACTCCATACGTTAATTACCCTTACTGCTAAAAATGTGCGCTTTGTTTCTGGTCTGAATTTGTCGAGCTTCAACTTTTAATTATTAGATCTTGTTATATCATTGTCTTATAGACTGAAAAGCGCTTGTTAAAAAATTTCTATATCCCATATAAATGCACAGAGGCTATGATCCAGTCAATCCTTAGCTTTTACATTGATCGATTAATAAACTGAGCATCTGGACTCTCATGTGGTATGTTTTCTGTCCGTTTTTATTCATAGAATCATAGAATCAATTAATTGGAAGGGACCTAGACAGATCATCTAGTCCAACCCCCCGCCATGGGCAGGAAGGAGCACT
>NW_017729022.1:178011212-178011888 GCF_001723915.1 Gavialis gangeticus
ACTGTGCATTCATCAATGCCGCAGTCCCTCAGCTTGCCCACCAGAATTGGGTGGGACACTGTGTTGAAGGCCTTCTGGAAGTCCAAGAAGATGATATCGACTTCCTCCTTCCCATCTAAGCTCTTTGTTACTTGGTCATAGAAAGAGACCAGGTTAGTCATGCGGCTCTTCTCTGAACCTTCATTTTTTAGCATCCTTCCTGAAGTGTGGACACACAAAATGAACATGGTATTTCATTAGCACTCACATCAACAAAACAGAGGTTATCTAATCTCCTATCAGTGGATGCATCTACACAGGCACTTAAATTCACAGTAGACTAATTTGCTGTAGTATAAAGTGTCACAGTGTAAAGTGTCACTAATTTGCTGCAGTGTAAAGTGTCTACACATGCAACACTATTAAACTGCAACAAACTAATTTTTGCTGCCATAAGATAGCACTGTTGAGGACAGAACTATTTTATGGTGGTGAAAATAACTGTCCCTAAATGCACGTGTAAATGCTGACTCAGGCATAAATTGCTCCCAAGCAGCCCAGGCAGCATGGGGCTAGACCCCTCCTTGCTTCCTAGACATGAGGCTTTGCTCTTTGGGCACTCTTCTGTCCCAGCCAGTCCCTCTTCCATCTGATGCTGCAACCCAGAGCCTGAGGCTGACCCCCTCAAAACTGCTGC
>NW_017729022.1:178011962-178014617 GCF_001723915.1 Gavialis gangeticus
CTGACCCCCTCAAAACTGCTGCTAGCTCAGGGCTGCTCCTCCCCAGATCAAACTGCTGCTGTCTTGGGTGCATGTGTAGATGCTGTGCCTGGGAGCCATTAACTCCGATGTGAATTGAGCTAGAGTTTATTGTACTGTACTAATTGAACATGTAGATGCAGTCAGATATGTTCTTTGTTCCTAGAAACATGACCTTGCATTTGCCTGTATTCAAATTAATGTTCTTTGCTCCCTAGGGAAGTTTTTACACAATTACTTTCAGGTCCTGTACTGGGAAGAAGAGGGACTTATTGGGTTACATGTCATTTTCTATGAGGGACATATGTCTGGGTTGTGGCCCCGATCAAGCTAGATAAATGTCTGCATGTTTATGTCTCTGTAGGATCATGTGATTGAATCTTTTGGTCTGTGATCTGCCTTGTTACTTGAAACCTCTGAGGGATTAATCCATCTCTGTTGGTGAATGGGTGGAGCATTAAAGCCAGCATCAAGGGGTTGTACAGAAGTCACTTGCTAGGCAAACTCCCGAGCAAGTGAACAGGAGTAACAAGCAGGAGAGCTTGAAGGATTGTGAGGTGCTTGCTATCTAGATACAACTGTGGCATGATAGCCAGCAGTGGAACAGTGCATCTGGGCAAATGGAACATATGTGCAAAGACATGTCCACAAAGGGATTTCTTACCATCTAACAAAAAAAGTGATTCTTGTTGAGGATTCTGCAATAAAAAGAATGGGAAAACATTCTGTAAGAGCCAGTGTAGAGGACAGACTGGTATGCTTTTCATGGAGTGACGAAACAAGATATATATGCTAAATTCTATAGACTTCTGAAATCAGAGCGTGAGACTTCACTGGTGATGGTGCACTGCTTCACATGCCACCTCATAAACTGTACAGAATATCTGAAAACTCAGAAGGTGGCTGAAAGAGAAGAAAGTCCTAGTGATCTTAGAAAATGCTTCTAACCTGTGAGCTAAGGAAGGCAAAAGATTCTGGAAGTGAATTGCAAGCTATGAAAATGGGGCAAGGTACTAGATTTGGGTTTCATAGAGAACTGGTGAAACACGGGTTTAATAGTCTTAACTCAGTGTAAGAGTGACCATTTGTCTAATGCACAGGATGTCTAAACTAAAATTAAACCAACAAACAAACTGGAGGATGAAAAGAGGTAACACATGACCAGTCAATTAAACACAAATCAAGATGTCTAAAAGAAAATTTATCAAGGTGTCAAGAGTCCTGAGGAAAAGAAAGACTTTGATTACCTATACACTGATTCTGCAAGTCTAGGTAATAAACCAGAGAATTTGGAATTAATCATTTATAATAATAAATTAAACACAGTTGGTATTACCAAAACTGGATGGGAAGATCTGCATGATTGGAATGTTAAAATATATGGTTAATTTAAGAAGGATTGAGCCGACAAAAGGCACTCATATGAAATTACCAAATCACTGACAACTCACAAGCAAAAAAATCTTAAATGTCTCATGATCATTGTTCTAAGAAAATAGTAGTAGATACCCTTTACAGATATCCAAATCATGCTAGAGGGCAGTATGGCCAGCTCCTTAAGTACTTACCTATAATGTTTAGTAGAACTGTTTCTTTAGGGAAGGAGTCAGTCTGAGTGTCACATGCTCGAGTACTCCCTGCCAGCACTAAAATGGCCAGGGCAATTTTAAAAATTAAAGATAGAAGTTTTTTAACTAAAAAGGTGTTGAATCTATTAGGGGAGAGTCTACATTTGATTCTGAAATAAAAATAAAGAACCGCTCACAGAACTAAAATTTAGTAGCTGATTAGGTACACTATAAATTAGAAACTAGAAAACATTGAAAATTAATATGGAAGCAAAAGGACACAAGAAATCCAGAGTCGGCTAATTGAAGGAATATGCGAAGGTAGTTTCTAAATATATTAGGAATAAAGGAACCCTAACAATGATATTCCTACAATAGTAGATTATGTATTCATACAGTAGTGATGATGAAATACTTTCCATTCCAGCTGTAATAAAGGAGAATGCTAAAGAGCAACTGCCTTAGTTATTCCAAATATCTTCAAGTTCTCCAGAAGCAATAGGACATTGACTCAGTATTTTCTTCTAATGTAAAGCTAGCTGGTACTTTCATTTACATACAGCTGCAATAGCATTCTTGATGGCGTTTTTTGATATAAATGATATTGTACCACAGAGTACATTGAACTTATACATTTACAGAATCTTCCCTCCACTAGTTACAATTTTCAATTAATAGCTCATTTTTAATCCTCTCTATTACCATTATGGCAACTTTTTAAAAATAAGAATGTCTAAAAAGAAAAGGCCACATCACTAGTCCTGGGATCTTAATGGAACTGTGTAATCTCCAGTAATGCATGCAAAACAACAAGTCCATTGGAAGATAAAGTTGGGTATGATGCATTTGTTATATAATACATTGAACATCATGTGTGTTGTTGTCCTTCATGAATGAATATGATGGCATCCGGTGGGGTGGGGGAGGGAAGTGAGGGCAAGGGGAGATAAAAGATATGGGAAAAAAACAGGGAGGGAGAAAGGAGAAAAAAGGAAAAAGGATAAAAGAGAGAGAGAAAAGAGAAAGGAGGGGGTGGAGGTTAACATCATGTGGCAGTTGATTGAAATAT
>NW_017729022.1:178014628-178026760 GCF_001723915.1 Gavialis gangeticus
GGAGGTTAACATCATGTGGCAGTTGATTGAAATATATGACTCCTGACACATTCATTTAATGGCAAGATGGGTTCTGATCCCACATCCCAATTAAACTTCCTGCCATACCACATGTGCATGTCAGGACACATAATTTGGGAATCAGCCAGGTTCTTCAATGAGCAGTGGTGGGGTCCCAAGGCTCAGACTGACAATCAGCTGATTGTCCATTCCAGCCCTAAGACTGCACTTGAGTTAGTTTGAGAACACAGGGCTGGGACTGACAGAGAGCTAATTCTTAGATTGAACTCTGGGACCCCACAGGAGTTGATTGGAGACTCCAGTGCAGAGTCAGCTCATCACAAGCTAGCATCAGAATCTGTCTTGCTTTTCAGCCCCTGTGGGAGCTGCAGAACCAGGCACCATACTGGATTGTGAGGAATGCCACAGCTCCCTGCAGCCCAGCACCTAGCCCAGTTGATAGGTTCCCCTATCAGCAGCCTGAAAAAGGTGAAATGCAGGCCCATGCAAGGCTGCACCACAGGTCTATTAGCCTGTCAACTGGAGGGGAGCTCTCAACCAAGCCCCACCATGAAGTCTTAAGCCATGTGCATGGCAGGGCTGCCCTGCCACAAGTTGAGTTTAAGGCATGATGGAAACCAGTCACAAAAATGATAAATGTATTTTGTGGAATATTTATATGGTTGGTTTCCCATTTCCCCATGCCATTAATTCTCTGAACATGTGTTAGGGTTACTATTTATGGTGCAATTAACAGGTGAATTGTATCTTAAGTGTACTGTCTGCTAGGGGCCTATATGCCAGTTCCTGGCTCCTGCTATGTTTCTTTTGAGTCTCTGTGGCAGTGCAAAAGAGACATACAAAGTTGTACTTGATGCTAACTTACTTGATAACATATATACATAGGTAGTTTGCAGGTGATATTATATATTTATTTATATTATACTAACATTGTTATTTTCCATTGTTCAAATCTCAGGCTCCCACCTTCAAAAGAAGTGTTTCTAATACACAAGGCTAGACTAGCCTTACCTAGTCTTTACCCAAGTGCTCAAGGGAAAAGAGTAATGAATTTCCCACCTTCACACATTTAATAGATTTCATAGACATTAGGGCTGGAAGGGATCTCGGAAGATCATCGAGTCCAGCCCCCTGCCCCAGGGGCAGGAAGTCAGCAGGGATCATAGGATCCCAGCAAGATAAACATCCAGATGTCTCTTGAAGGCATTCAGAGTAGGTGCTTGAACCACCTCCAGCAGCAGTCTATTCCAAACCTTGGGGGCTTGGACAGTAAAGAAGTTCTTCCTTATGTCCAGCCTGAAATGGTCATGGAGGAGTTTGTGACCATTCTACCTTGTCATTGCTTGGGGTGCTCTGGTGAACAGATGTTCCCCCAGATCCTGGTAAGCACCCGGATAAACTTATAGGTGGCCACCAGATCACCCCTGAGGCTGCGCTTTCCCAGGCTAAAGAGTCCCGTAGCTCTTAGCCTCTCTTCATAAGGTCTGCTTTCCTGACCTCTGATCATGTGCATGGCTCTCCTTTGCACCGTCTCAAGCTTCTCCACATCCTTTTTGAATTATGGAGCCCAAAACTGGACTCAGCTGCAGCCTCACCAAGGCCGAGTACAAAGGGAGAATGATGTTCTGGGTTTTGCTTGAGAAGCATCTGTGGATGCAAGCAAGCGTTTTGCTTGCTTTACTAGCAGCAGTATCACATTGAAGGTTCATGTTCATCTTGTGATCAATCATGACCCCCAAGTCCCTTTTGTCCATAGTGCTAGCCAGCGTAGCACTGCCGAGCCTATAAGCATGCTGCAGGTTTTTCTTCCCAAGGTGGAGAACCTTGCATTTTTGGGGGTTAGACATCATCAGGTTCTCATCCACCTATTTCCTGAGCCTGTCAAGGTCAGCCTGGATCACCCTCCTGTCCTCAGGTGTGGATGCTTTACCCCAGAGTTTGGTGTCATCAGCTAACTTGGCCAGTCCGCTTCTGACTCCAGTGTCCACATCATTAATGTAGATGTTGAACAATATAGGTCCAAGGACAGAGCCTTGGGGGACCCCACTGGTCACAGGGCACCACAATGATTGACTTCTGTCAACACCAGCCTCTGGGTCCTATCACGGAGCCAGTTCCCCAGCCAGCGGATCATGGTGAGGTCAAGGCCACAGTTAGTCAGTTTTACTAAGAGGTGATCATGGGATACCAGATCAAAGGCTCTTTTAAAGTCAAGATATATAACATCAATCTCTTCTCCTTTGTCCAGGTGATAAGTCACCTGGTCATAGAAGGAAATAAGATTGGTCAAGCAAGACCTACCTGCAACAAACCTGTGCTGGCTGTCCCTCAGGATGTTACCATCGGCCAGTCTTTTAAGAATGGCCTGTTCGGTAATCCTTTCTAAGACCTTCCCCAGGATAGAGGTCAGGCTGATGGGCCTATAGTTTGCTGGATCCACTTTCCTCCCTTTCTTGAAGATAGGCACCACGTTGGCCTTCTTCCAGTCTTCGGGCACTTCACCAGAGTTCCAGGAGTTATCGAAGATCCATGCCAGGGGCTGAGCTATGATGCTAGCCAGCTCCTTGAGTACCCTGGGGTGTAAACTGTCAGGGTCGGCTGACTTAAAGGTGTCCAGCCTCTCTAGGTGTTCCTTCACGAGGTCAGCATTGAAGATGGGTAAGGAATCTCCCTCACCCAGGTGTTCCTGTCCCATAATGGGCAGGGGTGTCCCATGGGACTGGTGAAAGACCGATGCAAAGTACCCATTTAGCAAGTTGGCTTTTTCCATGACAACCAAGTACCAGGAGCACACAGCTTCAGTCAATTCCCTGGCAAACTCCTGGTCAAGCTCTTGATCCTAGGTAGGAGGTCTCTAATAGACTCCCACCATTGTGTCCCCCGTGCTGACGGATTTTAACTCAGAGGGTCTCCAATCGTCCACCCTGGGCACCAATGTCAGCTTGCAGGGATGTGTAACTTTCCTTGACATAGAGAGCTATACGCCCACCCTTTTGTCCACTCAGTCTCTCCTGTCTGGGGTATAGCCGTCTATACCTGTGGTCCAGTCATAGGTGGAGTCCCACCAGGTCTCCGTTATCCCTATGATGTTGTAATTTTTTGTGTTAAGCAGGAGGACAAATTCCTTCTGTTTATTCCCCAAGCTCCTGGCATTTGTGTACAGGCTGGCAAGTGTCCCTTTAGGGGCCTTTGCCTTGCCCACAGCTCATTCCAGGGCTGAGGCAGGGGTGGGCTCCCTTAAGTGCCTTGACCTGCTGGCTTTGCAAGAGTTGCTCAGTGGGCCAGCAGTGGAGCATTAGGAGCATTAGGTAGTGGTCAGTGGGCTGGAAGAGTTCAGGGATCTTTTCTGCAATGTCTTGGATACGGGCTCCTGGGAAACTGCAGACTTCCTGGGCTAAGGGGTTGTGGCGGCAGATTGCCCCCTCAATCCCACTCAGGATGGAGTCTCCCATGACAAACACTTTGCATTTTGTCTTAGGGAGAGCAGGGGCAGTAGCTATAATTGAGCCTGTGCTGTCTACTGGAGCTGGCAGCTTAGCAGGCTGTACTGGGGCTGCAAGAGGTTCATGTGGCCTGTGTCATTCTTTAACAGAATAACATTCTCAGTGCAAAGGAAGTTTTTGACCAGTGCCCTGGGGGTTGGGGTTGGTAATCTAAAGCGAGGAGAAAATGGGGAATTCTGGCTTTGCTTTCTGACACGCTGCTGAGCCAAGCTGCCAGGCTAGTCAACAGGTAGATCTGGGGATACAGCAATGTGTTTGCCTTTTCTTCACACCCCAGAGTTTCAAGGGCACTGGGTTCTACTGTGTCTTCTGCAGCAGTGCAGCCCTCAAACTTCTTTGGTTCAAGGATGTACCTAAACAGCTAAAGTGAGCCAGAAAGGTTGACCAAGAATGAACACTGGTCAAATAACTTTAGGAAGACATTCAAAATCCAGCATTAAATAACTCCCAAAGGCAGTTAATGGGAAAATGATCAAGATGCATAGGAAACATTGATACAAGGAATAAAAACACATAGGGGGTGTCTACCTGAGATGCTAAATTGCCATAGCAATGAGTTCTAGTAGCTCGTCAGTATGGCAATCTGGCGTTGGCAGGCATGAACCGTGATGCCGCCACTACTGTGCAGTATCAACAAGCTACTGTGTTGTATCTCATTAATGACCCATGCGGCGCTGGGACTGTGCAGTACTGGCAGTTACTGCGCAGTCATTTAGTACTTGCTTTAGTACTTGCAGTCATTTAGTACTTGCAAGTACTAAATGACTGCGTAGTAATAACTCCACAGTTGGGTGCATGTGTAGATGCATTCATAAGGAATTATTTATCCATATAATTAATATCCAATAAAATGACCCGAGGGAAACAAAATAGACAGGTTTTTTTTCCTGAGTGGTTTCAGTTGTCTTCCCCATCTCTTCCTTCAAATTTTAAAAGCCAAGCTGAACATGGAAAGGATGACATCAATGCTTGCATGTTACATGTGTCAGGAGACTCAAGTTGTTTCTATGCTCACCAGAGAGTTGGAACAGCTTGTACCAATTTGGCAAGCATGCTGCTTGTTCATTAATAGTCCCAGGAAATGTCAGCCTGTAGCTTTTTGCAAAGTGTTAGATATTAACAATTCAGCAGCTTTTAACCAAAATCCTGGCATTAAAAAAACTCTAGGAAAGTTATTTGAATAATGGTAATATAAGCTGCCCTGTATCCTCTAAGATGCACTATACTACATCTCAAAAAGCCAAGGAATTCTATCAAGAGGCCTTTAATGTTATTTCACCTGCAAGTACAAGCCTCAAACATCAGCTTGCATAATAGCAGGGATCTTATCACGGATGTGATAGCATGGTCCAGTGGATATGGCACAGACACAGGAGACACAAGCAGCTCTATTCCCAGTTCTGCCATCTCCCTGCTGTGATATGTTGGGCAAGTCTGTTCACATACATGTGCCCATCTTCTGTCTGTTTTGTATGTTTAGATGTGTATTTCCCCAGATGAGCATGCATGTGCACATATTGTGCTGCTGCTACTTGTCCCCAAGAGACACCTGTGCACACATGCTCTGGCACATGGCAAGTAGCCCTGGGTAGGGTAGGAGAGGCTGGGACCAGCACCTGCCCCCAGCTGCCTTACTTGCCTGTGTCTGTGACCACAATGTAAGTTGATCATAAATTAAAACCCTCGATACTGTAAAGCCTTATTACTTTACACTGTAGTTAGGCACAAGCTTCTCAAATTTGTAGTAACGTTGGTCCTCTAATATAACTGACTTACAAATCTTAAACTTGCCATCAAATAGTGGAATGCCTTTTCGTAAAATAAACAAGTTATTATCTTTGCCTTGTGTTTCCAGATATCATTTCCTCTCTGTCTTAGCCCATATCCCAACTCTGTTTACAGACAGAAAGCTAATAGAGAGAGGCTCTTCTAGAAGACGATCTAAAATTCTCTAAACCATCCATCAATAACCCTAGCATACATTACTGCTTATATAAAGAGAGTGCACACCACACATCATTCAAAGTTTCCTATTAACATTTTAAGTTTAGCAGAGATGAATAAGACTTGCAGCTTCCACTGCAGCTTCCACTGATTAACTGTGAGGTGAATGGAGACTTTCAATGATTTCCACTATGTATGTAATACAGATGAACAGCCTTTTTTTTTTTACCATTTAAGAACTTTGTGCTTGGATCTTTCTCAGGGCCAGGTTACCTAAATACTATAATCAGTTTGGCTTTAAGATGGTCCCCAGGGCACACATTTGCCATTGAATCAGCAAGGAGCTCAGGTATGCAGGCAGTAGTGGAGCTGACTAAAAATGTATCACTGCCCAGCTTGCCATTATTGGAAAATGTATTACTGAGGTTTGAATACAGATGATATCCTAGCTGTCAACCTAGAGTGTTAGTCACAGACCTAATTGCTGTTTGGGGAAATACTTTTCCAAGATTTCTGAATGTGAGTTTTGTGGCTGCCAGACAACTACTTGTCTTTGACCAAATTGTGTTCGGAAAATATTTTCCAGAGCTTTTAATATAGGGTTTATAGCTATCCACCAGAAAAAATATATATCTGTAGCCTCGGATGTAATACAGTGTCACAAAATGTGTTCCAAAATATTCAAATCAGTGTATAGGAAGGTGGGCTGCGTTGTGGTCCCTGCTGAACCTGCTTTGTCCTGATATGCTGATTCAAAGATCAGCATATCCACAGATTCATAGATTGGTCCACAGATTGGCCTCACTGGCTTTTAGACTGTAAGGCCTGGAGCAACAAGGGCACTTCCACTTACACGTCTAGCTAACCCAAATTAAGGTCTGCCTACCCAAACTTAAGTGCCATTGCATGAGGAAGATGTAGGTGCAGCTGAATGGACTTCATAATGGGCAACGTAATGAGCAGGAGAATGCCTGAGCCAGCCACAGGAATTGCTGATGTGTCTAAAAACCCACCCCTCTCAGGACTTGGGTGCCTAAGTCTTCTCTCTAGGTATAGAGGGTTGGCTTAATCCTTTATTTAAGACACAACTGATAGTGATGGTGGTGGTGATGCCAGCCATTGCTCTTGGTAAGCATAGTGATACGAGCACTAGCTCAGGAACTTGGAGCTCTGGGAGCTATGACCACCATAGCTTGAGGCCCTATGCATCTTGCAGTTTTGTCTACACCTTGGCTTTATACTGAAGTTGGTACAGTCGGTGTAGTTTGAGCACACCTACCAGCTTGGGGGGGATTTAAACAAGGCAGTTCCTAGTCTGTGAGTAATAAACAGCTGTAGGTATAAGATAGGCCCAAGACATGCAACTTGGCCAAGAAGGTGGTGTTTCTGGGCCTGTGCAGTACTCGGACTTAGGTAGCTTAAATAAATTTACTGGAGAAACGCCCTCTGACTTCCAGGCAATTATGTAGGGGTTTTGCAAATCATCCACTTGGGCATGGGCACCTTTTGAATCTGGTCTTACTCTCTGTGGAGCAGGGGCTATTGGTTTTTTACATGTATATATAACACCCAGCAGAGTGGGGACCTGACTTGGTTGACTGCTAGGCATTGGTGCAACATAAATGTTTAATAGCTACTAAAATGGAATGACTCTGGCACAGCCATCAATCCTAAAGGGTGTGGTGTGCTTGGAGGGGATATTGGGGGAAGAGTGGTGAGATCTGCCCTGGGGTTGAGGTTGGATAGTAGGAATGGGTGAGTGAGGAGTTGGGGGGTGCGTCAGAAAAGATTCCTTGTAATCGGAGGTGAGGGCAGTTTGAAGGCATGGTTGGGATTGGTGGGAAGATTTGTGTGGGGGTTTGGACATGGTGGTTCTTGGTGTTAGAGAGTTGGAGTTTTGGGGCTTTGAGTTGTTGTTCGGGGAATCCCCTGTGTGGGTTGTTTATTTATTATAAGCCACTCTGAGCCTTTTGGATACAGTGGGATATACATCTAAAACATCAAAAATAAATCAAGTGGTAGAACCAGCAGACCTAATGTTGCCACTTTCCAGTTCTGGTATAGGTGGTGTGAACAGAATACTGCTGTACTCCAGGAATCCCTTGTTGCCAGAAGGCCACTGCTACGTGTCAAACACATTTTCAAGATGTTCTCCGTAACCAATGAAGGTTAGAAACTTCTCTTTCTTAAATGACAGCTGCACTTTTCATGCAGCCTCTTGATTCTTGAAAGAATAAGAGCTTCAGGAAACAGAGCAGATTCCTGAGACTTGCAATAAAATTGCAACCCTTGGCAGCACTTGAGACAAGTCCTGAACTGTTCTTAGGGACTAATCTAATGATCACTGTCTGGTGAATCAAAGATATTCAGGCACCTTTTCAGCCCCTCCTTCTCCCAGAGAATATAAAGGATGTACTTTGAAGCTCTAAGTAGATAAAGCAAATGTTAGGCCTACCAGCCATGGCTTTGTCCCTGTTAGACTGAGCACAAACGCAAATGAGGCTGCAACTATAAGAAAAGTTTGTGGTTTTATTTTTGTTCGTTCCAAGCCACATTTTTAGAACTCCCTGTAATAAATCTTGCTGTTTTGGTTACGTGCAGAAGGTTTTGACTAGACACAGAACATGGTGCTACCAGGAGATCATTCCATGGGGGGAAAAACTTGCCAAATGGCAACTGGTAGAGGGTCATGCTACAGCAGCAGCTTCCCTGCTGTCCTCAGTCCAGCAAGCCATTTGAAGTGGTGCAATTAGGTACACAAGCAAAGGAGAGGAATCCTGCCATAATTACAAAGGGGAGTGCTGATATGTAAGTAATTGTGGCAAAATGCTCATCAGCATTTCTTTAGGCAGTTTGTATTGCTTTAGGAATGACTTCTGTATTAAATGGAAGTAAAAGGCAGTTACACATGCCACTAAGTTCTTTGATGGCTGGCAGTGACCTCAATGGCTGAATGAGATATATACTAAATCAGCACAGAATCTGGCCTTTAGTTAGTAAGTTATATCAGGCCTTTAGCATAACCAGACATCCTTTTGTAAGCCTGAGTTGCTAAGCAGATATGCCAGAGTACCATAGACCCAGGCTAAGAAAGGATGCTGTGTTTGTGTTTTGAACAAGTTGCGCGCATATTTGTCCTGGAATAAAAATGTCCTGGGATTGGTATGTACATGCATCACCCTTCTAATCAGGGTTTTTGTAAAGAGAAATGAAGGAGTGGATTCAGTTTCATGAAGATAGTGTGATTTCCTGTCTGCAGAATGTAAAGCTATATCCTCCCCCGCTCCAAAAAAAACCAAAACCAAAAAACCTTCTTCTGGTCCAAAGAATAAGAATTCCTAAAGTTTTCTTCACCCAGTCTCTGATAAATTGGAAATGTGTGCATGTTTCCCAGCAATATTTCATCTATGGTTGTTTATCCTATCTCTCAGATAGTTCTGGTTCTTTTACACAAGGGCAATTCCATTAACTTCAGTGAACTTATAACTTCAGCTTGTGAAATGAGAAAAGGACTAGGCCTGTGTTAATGACCATCCTGAACTATTTTCAAGCATTTTATGTTAAATTAAGAAACATCTCTCTAACACCATCCCAGAACTAGAACTTCCTTGAGTAAACCAGCCATACAGTTTTGAATTTACCCATGTGACAACCTGTGGAAGCCAGGTTCTGACTTTGATAGTGTGGAATTTAGCTTTAAGCTTTCATGCAGTAGGCAGTAGTTAAATAAAACATACTTTGTATTTGTATTTTAGGTATGATAAAGCTAACTGACAGATGGATTGGTGCTTCAGCCAATCGAGTCTTTTTATACATTCAAAATCTGTTTATTTGGGGCAAGATTTCCAATAGCAATTAGCATCCAAAAGAAGCTGAACACTTAAAAAAAAAACCCATGCTTGAAGGATTGTAGTTCAAATATTCTATTGAAATATTTAAGCCTGAGCAATACAAATAAATTTTCCTATAAATATGACATGATTTAACCTTCTTTTTTATTGGACTCACTTGAGTTTTTAAATAACCATATTGTTTAAAAACTCACTTTTGTTGCTGGTCTCTTAGTATACATTTGTCTTGTGTATATGTATCCATTTTACCAAAATCTGTTAATCCATTTGCTCATGGCAATGTGTTATACATATATTATTTTGCAAGGGGTTATTTTTGGGGGGGGATAAGGTGGTTTGTTTGTTTGCTTGGCAAGTGAGAGAGAAATCACTAGGTTCTGAGGTTTGGGGTTTTTTTATCATCGTTATGATAAAAAGAGGATGAATAAATTTTTTGCTTGGGTTGGTAAATTTTTGTGACAGTTTTGGAAAACTGATTACACACACTGCTCTCTGACTATTTGATATTTTCTCAAAAAAGGAGTCCCTTCCTCGAAACCCCAGAAATGTATATCTAGTTCCTAATCTCTAAATTAACCAGAATTTCTATTAAACTGTAAGTAAGGTACTTATTTAGAAATATATGTTCAAAGGAACCACTAAACTTCATGGTTCTATCAATACATAGTTATCTCCTAATGCTATATGTGTTTAATATATATGTAAATAAGAGTTATTAGCAGAGATTGCATGTTTGGGTCTTACTGTAGGTAGAGGAGATTACCCAGGGGATCCTTTAAATCTATTCTTTGTTTTATTCTACAAGAGAGAGAGATAAGATTTTTATTGAATTGAATTTAGTTTTATTTAAATTATCTTGATATGCACCCAGAAACTGCCTATTTAAACAAAAATGCATATCCAGTTTCAAAGTCCCTGAATTGATACTTCTATCCTTCTAATGCACAAGGGAATATGAGAAGTACATTTTATTTTGATATAACCTTAATTAAGTAAGAGACGATATGGAAAGCATGCAGTGCCCTGTCATTTGATATGGCCTTTTCCCAGTCTTAAAGAGACAGACAGTGTTGAACTATATCTGTATATCAGGACATGGTGTAAACTAGAGTAGATACTTCCTGAGTTTGTCATTCATTTCAGTTGTCCTGATAGTATTTCTTTCCATCAAATTTATGACTTATGTCAGTTTTATTTCTTGGTCTTTCTTTGAATCAGTGAAGATTTTTTTTTTCATAAACAGCCATGAAATATTCTCTGTGTCCCTAGCATTTATAATTCAGAAAAGATTTGCGTGTCATTTTTGCACTCTTAGCACATATAAAAAACTGAATTTATGAGTTAAACATTGCTTACACTGCAGATGCAGCCTTGGTTTTGCATTCACTAAATGAACTTGGAAAACATAAGTTATCTCACCTCAGACACGCTCCTGAAAGGGACATACAGGTCAAAAAGTATGTAACATTGTCCGCAGCACAAATATTTCAAGACTGCTTTCAAACATTTCTAATTCCATCATCCTCTAATGCTGGTAGGGAGGATACTTCAGTCTTTTTTGCTGCCAAAAACACCCAAAAACAAAACAGCAAGTGTATAAAGTCACCTTTGCCTTATCCATGACTTCACTTCAGAAGTTGACTGCATGAAATCCTGCTTTCTGGGACCAGTCCTTCAAAAAGGGCTTTCTCAATAGGTCTCATCTAAAGTTCTCTAACATTCAGGGAAAGAGGAATATTTTTGAAAGTCTCAAGAGAAACTGAAAACTAGGGGATTACAAGTAGGGCTGTGTGAAGCTTCGGGTGCTGATTCAATTTGGAGGAGATTCTGCCCAATTCGGTGGCTGAATCTCCAAATCCAAATTGAATCAGGAGACCAATTAAAAAGTCCGAATCAATTTGAAGCTCTCTGGAATCTCCAAATCAGATTCGGCCGAATTGATTCGGGGCAGTGATTTGAATCACCTCTCAAATCATTGTCCCCCGAATCAGCCGAATCCAAATCTGCAGTGGATACTAGCCACTTCACACAGGCCTAATTACAACCCCCCCCTCAGTTCTGTGTGTAAATGCCAGTTTTGTGAGCCAGATGTTTTAGATAGCATTTTTCTATCATAGGTAGATGGGAAAAAATGTGGATCACAGTTTATGTATATCCTGAGATGGTAGACCAGGGTCTCTGGTGTTCTTTCTCAGTTTATTGTTTCTTATCTACACATTAATAATTAGTTTGAACTACTCAGGTAATGTTAATAATGTCCTTGTCAATGTAAATGTTTCCATTGTATTCATGGAAAGGAGCAGCTGGGTCCTGTTTTTGTACTTCCAGTTTCCCATCATTTTTGGTCATGTTATATTTCATAAAATCATAGAAAATTCATGTTGAAAGGGACCTCAAAAGGTCACCTAGTCCAACCCCCTCCTCAAAGCAGGACTAGCCTCAACTAGATCACCCCAGTCAAGGCTTTGTCCAGTCAGGTCATAAAAGCCTTAAAAGATGGAGATTCTACAACCTATCTGGGTAATCTGTTCCAATGCTTTACTACCCTCCTCACAAGAGAGTTTTTCCTAATATCTAACATAAACTTCCCTTTCTGCAACTTGAGACCATTGATCCTTGTTCTGTCATCTGCCACCATTGAGAACAATCTAGCCCCATTCTTCTTGTGAGCCCCCTTCAGGTAGTTGAAGGCAGCTATTAAATCCCCCTCAGTCTTCTCTTTTCCAAAATAAATAGGCCTAGTTCCCTCAGCCTCTCCTCAGAAGTCATTTGCCCCAGTCCTCTCACCATTTTCATTGCCCTCCACTGGACTG
>NW_017729022.1:178031760-178041221 GCF_001723915.1 Gavialis gangeticus
TTGCCCCAGTCCTCTCACCATTTTCATTGCCCTCCACTGGACTCTCTCTAATTTGTCCATGTACTTTCTGTAGTAGTGGGCCCAAAACTTGACACAATACTCCAGATGTGGCCTCACTGGTCACACTGGAATCACTTCCCTCGATCTACTGATAACGCTTCTGTTTTTGCAGCCCAGTATGCCGTTAATTTTCTTGGCAACAAGAGCATGCTCTTGGTTCATATTCAGCTTATTATCCACAGTAACCCCCAGGTTCTTTTCTGCAGAGATACTGCTTATCCAGTTGGTCTCCAACCTGTGCCAGCACATGGGATTTTTTTAGCCTAAGTGCAGAACTTTGCACTTGTTGTTATTGAACCTCATGAGATTTCTTTTGGTCTGGTCCTCCAATTTGTTGTGGTCTCTTTGAAACTTAGCCCTACCCTCCAGCATACCCGCTATTCCCCCCAGCTTGGTGTCATCTGCACTTGCTGAGGGTGTGCTCCATTGCAACTTTCAGGTTCTTAATGAAGATATTGAACAAAACTAGCCCAAGGACCAACCCCGGGGACACTCTACTCAATACCAGCTGCCAACTAGACATCAAGCCATTGGTTACTACTCTTTAAGCCTGGTGATCCTACCAGTTTTCTGTCCACCTCACAGTCCACTCATCCAGCCAATACTTCCTTAGCTTGCTTGCAAGAATGTTGTGGGAGACTGTATCAAAAGACTTATTAAAGTTAAGGTATATCATGTCCGCTGCTCTCCCCATGTTCACAGAGCCAGTCACCTCCTTATAGGAAGTAATCATGTTGGTCAGGCATGATGACCTGGGTAAATCCATGCTGACTGTTCCTAATCTCCTTTTCCTCCAAGTGCTTAGAAATGGATTCCTTGAGGATCTGCTTCTTGATTTTCCAGGGACTGAGGTAAGGCTGTCCAGTCTGTAGTTACCTGGATCCTCTTTCTTCCCTTTCTTAAAGATGGGAACTATATTTGCCCTTTTCCAGTCATCCAGGACCTCTCCCAGTCACCATAAGTTTTTAAAGATAATGGCCAGTGGTTCTGCAATCATGTTGGCCAACTCCCTTGGGTGCACTGCGTCTGGCTCCACGGACTTACGCACATCCAACTTCTCTAAAGAGTCCCTAACCTGTTCTTTTGCCATTGTTGGCTGTTCATGTCCTCCCCAAACTATGTTGCCAGGTGCAGTAGCCTGTGAAGACTGAGGTAAAAAAGGCTTTGAGTACTTCAGCCTTTTCTGCATCTTATATCACTAGGTTGCTTCTCCCATTCAGTAAGGGACCCACACTTTCCCTGATCCTTTGTTGCTGACATACTTATAGAGACCCTTCTTGGTACCTTTCATGTCCTTGCTAGCTGCAACTCCAATTACAGTTTGGCCTTTCTGAGTTCATCCCTGCATGCCCAAGCAATACTCTTATACTCCTTCCGAGTCAGATGTCCAAGTTTCCACTTCTTGTAAGTTTCCTTTTTGTGTTTTAGCTCATTGAAGAGTTCCCTGATACTCTAAACTCATCTTCTGCCATACCTGCTAGTGTTCCTGTGCATCAGGATGATTTGTCCTTGTGCCCTTAGTAACTTTTCTTTAAAATACAAGCAGCACCCCAGACTCCTTTCCTCATCAGACTGGTCTCTGAGGAGATCTTGCCCAACAGTTCCCTGAGTGAGTTGAAATGTGATTTTTCTGAAGTCTAGGATCCTTACTCTCTGCTCTCCTTCCTTCCTTCCTTTCCTCAGGATCCTGAACTCAATCATCTTGTGGTCACTGCCACCCAAGTTTTCACCTGCTTCTACATTTCCCACCAATTTTTCCCTGCTTGTGAATTGCAGGTCAAGAACAGCATGGGCCCTAGGTGACCCCTCCAGCACTTGTACCAGGAAGTTGTCCCTAATCCTCTCCAAAAACTTCATGGATTGCCTGTGCATTGAAGTTTTGCCCTCCCAGCAGATGTCAGGAAACATTCGCTAGCTATTTGAAGAAAGCCTCATCCACATTACCCTTCTGGTCGGGTGGTTTATAGCAGACACCCACCATTATGTCACCCTTGTTGCTCTCCCCTTTGACCTTTAGCCCAGAGATAGTCAACAAGCTTATCTCCAGTTTCATACTGGAGCTCTGAGCAATCATACAACTCTTTTACATAGAGCGCAACTCCTCCTCCTCTTCTCCCCTGCCTAACTTTTCTGAACAGTTTGTACCCATCCATGACAATGCTTCAGTCATGTAAGCTATCCCACCAAGTCTCTGCTATTCCAATTATGTCATAGTTCCTTGACTCCGTGAGGATTTCCAATTCTTTCTGCTTGTTTCCCAGGATCCATGCATGTATTAACAAACACCTGAGGTAACTCAGGATGTGCTCATTGGTGGAGACTCTGGAGGGTTGGGAGCAGGAGCTACAGAAGGAGGTGGACAGGCTGCAAATGATCAGGGAACATGAGACAGAGATTGATGCTTACTGCTGGGCCCTGCACCTGCAGAAGAATGCCACAGAGACTGGACTGAAGAACAGGCCTGAACAAGATGCCCCAACTTATAACAGGTGGAAACTGTTCATGTCAGGACTGAAGCCACAACGTGCATCCGTTGTCCCACCAATAACCCTGCACAACAGCTATGAAGCCCTCACACCATCAACGGATGATGTATCTGTGCAGGGTCAACCAACCTCAGCAAGGAAACAGTGTAGGGTGATAGTCATGGGAGACTCCCTGCTTTGGGGCACAGAGGGAGCCATTTGTCATCCAGACCCCTTTGCCCAAGAGGTCTGCTGCCTTCCAGGAGCCAGGATTAGAGATGTTATGGCAAGAATCCCTAAACTGGTCCGCCCTATTGACCACTACTCCATGTTTCTTGTCTATGTGGGCACCAGCAACACAGTGAGAAGTAGCTCTGGGAGGATCATAAGAGACTACAAGACCATGGGGACAAAGCTCAAGGACCTAGAAGCCCAAGTAGTTTTCTCCACAATCCTCCCAATCAGAGGCTGTAGCTGTTGGAGGGAGGAGTGTATTGAGGAGGTCAACTGAAGCCTTAGGAGATGGTGTCACCATGTGAATTTTGGATACCTTAACCTTGGTATATAGTTTAACTACAGCGGTCTTCACACAATGGACGGTATTCACCTCACAAGCAGAGGGAAGAAGCTGTTTGCTACAAGAGTAGCTGACTTGTTGAGGAGGGCTTTAAACTAGGCATGTCCGGGGGCCAGGGAGAAGGTTCCACTGCTGAACAGGATTCCACTAGCCACAATGACACATGGGAGGGCATTCAAGCAGTGGATGTCCAGATAAGTACTGACATCTTGAGACATAGGTGGCATGACAGAAAACCTGAGGTATCTAGGGGACAGCTCAGGTGTCTTTATGGGAATGCCAGAAGCATGGGAAATAAACAGGAAGCACTGGCACTCCTTCTGGCTGATGAGGAATTAAATTTTATTAGGATGACAGAGACCTGGTGGCATGACATACATGATTGGGCAGTAAATATTAAGGGCTACAGGCTTTATAGGAAGGATTGGATTGGGAAGAAGGGAGGAGGTGTGACCCTCTATGTGAAAGACTGGTACCCCTCCCTACAGGTCACATTTGACAGCAGGGAAGGGTCCCTTGAGACCCTCTGGGTCAGGATACAAGAGGCACCAGAAGTGGGAGACCTGATGGTGGGAGTCCACTACATGTCTCCCTCCCAAGAAGAGGAGAGCGATCAGGCATTCTCCAGAGAACTGACTGAGACAGCTAGCACTAGAGACATGATCATCATGGGTGACTTGAACTACCCTGACATCTGTTGGGGTGACCATTTGTCTGCCTCCAGCAGGTCAGCCAACTTTCTGGCAACAATAGATGATCTTTTTCTGACATGGGTTGTAGAAGGGCCTACTAAGGGCAAGGTCACTCTGGATTTAGTGTTGACCAAAAGGGAGGACATCATAGGCGACCTGAGGATTCGTGGTACTCTGTGCAACAGTGATCATAACCTGATAAGGTTCACCACCTACTGTAAGACTGGGAAATTAGAACAGAAGTCCTAGACCCACTTGGCACACCAGGGCTATTAAGGAGCTATTGAAAAAGGGGGGGAAAGTATCCAAACAATGGAGGAATGTCTCAGCAACCACCCAAGGTACAAGACACAGAAAGCTAAGGCTTGCATGGAGATCAAGCCAGCAACCGGTATAAAAGACAACAAAGTCCTTTTATGTGAATGGGGTGCACAACCCATATAAAAACCCTTCTGATTGACAGACTCTGTGTGTGTGTGTGTGTGTGTGTGTGTGTGTGTGTGTATGCGCGCACATGACTGAGGGTGTGACTGTGTGCATGTGATTGTGTGAGTGACAGTGGGACTGAAGGGGTTCATCTGAGCGTGCAGTTGATAGTGTGTGTTGTAATGGAGCAATTGAAGGAGACTGTATGGTGTATTGTAGAGGTGATAGACTGAGCGAGAGCCAGTGACTGATTGGGTGAGTGGATTATGGAGATTCACTGTGCCAATCCCAACTGCTTGTCGGGAACCATCGGTCTTCACCATTGAGGATCCTCTGTCTCCTGACAAGAGTAGATAGGGTTGGCTCCCTGCATTTTCTTTTCTCTCAGGGTGTGCTTGTCACTTAAGTTACTGGCCCTCTACTCTCCTTGGTGAGGATCACCCACCCCTTCCTTCTCCCCTCTTAGCTCTATGTTCTCCCAGCTTCACTACCGGGTGGCTATCTGAGGTGCAGATTATGCTTGTATTACTGGAGAAGATGACACTACAAGCTTAATAAAGTTTCCCCTCTCCTTTAATAAAGTTTTACAGACCACCCTTGTCTGGGTCTAGCTTAAGGTCCTCTGGGTCTTTTAGGGTTGTGGGAAGAGAGAATTGTACTATTATATAAGGGTAATTAGATAGATAAGGGTATTATCAAAAATGTAGCTTTCAATAGGTTTAAATAGGATTGTTAGGATTGGTTAACAGTTGTTAGTTAACTAAGGGATTGTGATTGTGACTTATTACTTACCTGTTCCCTATTTTCCTGGAGGATACTGAGGCTAGATCAGTCCACAGTGAGGTGGGTGGACAACTGTCTTAGTGGATGCTCCCCGAGAATGCTAATTGATGGGATGGCCTCATCCTGGGGGGCCGTCTCCAATGGTGTCCCCCTAGGTAAATGGGTGGAAAACTCAGTGATTAAATTCATGGATAATACCAAGCTGTGGGGAAACTCATGCACACCAGAGGATAGGGCAAAGATCCAGGATGACCTCAACAGACTGGATTCATGGGCGGAACAAAATCAGGTGAGGTTTAACAGAGAGAAGTGCAAGGTCCTTCACCTGGATAGGAAGAACCCTCACCATAACTACACAATGGGTGGTGGTCCACTGGCTGGCACAGCATCTGAACAAGACCTGGGGGTCACAACTGACTGTAAAATGAATATGAGCCAACAGTGTGATGAGGTTGCCAGAAGGGCAAATAGACCTCTGGCATGCATCAGCTGATGCGTGGCCAATAGATCCAGGGAGGTGCCCCTCCCCCTCTCTTCGGCATTCGTGAGACCCCACCATACTTCAAGAAGGATGTGGATAAGCTCTAGAGGGTACGAAGAAGGGACACCTGTATAGTTAAGGGCATGGAGAATAGGCCTATGAGGAGAGACTCTGGGAACTGGGCCTGTTCAGTCTGAGTAAGAGAAGGCTGAGAGATGACTTGATAGCTGCCTACAAGTATGTCAGGGGTAAGCATCAAGAAGTAGGGGAGCAACTCTTCAGGAAGGCACCTCAAGGGAGAATGAGGACCAATGGGCATAAACTAATAGAGGATAAATTCAGAATGGACATAAGAAAAAACCTTTTCTTTGTAAGGGTCACTACAATCTGGAACAAACTCCCAGCAGGGGTAGTGCAGTCACCCTCCTTGGAAGTGTTCAGGAATAGGCTGGGCAGGAACCTTATTAAGCTCGTTTGAGCCCAATAACTTCATGTCCATGACAGGGGACCAGACTTGATGATCTTACATGTCTCTTCTGGTTCTATGATTCTGTGAACTAGCCAATTGCCCTACTTTCTCAGGAACAATGAGAAGGGCTCCCCTGCTTCCCCCTTCTGCTTGTGTTTCCTCCAGGCCACCCACTTCCCCGCTTACATCTGGGCTTTGGCCTCCATCCTCCAATGAACCTAATTTAAATATTTGCATTAAATTTTCTATCATTTCCCCTTAGTACAATTATGTATGAATTAACATGATTAGCTCTTTTCCTGTAGAATGATCTGCCTAAAAATCATTTTAAAAAGTAACCTATAAGTAAGTAATGCCAAGTTTTAAAAAAGTTATAAAAAAGAATAATTCCATTTTATCATGAAATGCTCCCAAGAAACATGGCTTATTAGGAAGTGGCCAAGTTAGGCTAAATACAGAGATAATTCAGTTCCCTTTCCAAATTTAGAGCTCAAGGCCCAGATCTTCAATTGATGTAGCTTTGGTTCATAGACCTATTAACTCACATTGTATGGTTCAGTTTGACACTGCTTACATAGCTCGCTCTTTTCTAAAACAGCTATTTTTCTTTTAAGTGCTGTATGGCTGAAGCTTTCCCCATTCAAAGTCTAGCTTTCAATCACTGAAGTGCTTGTAACACTATTGTACTATTGGTAGTATTGTACAATGGGTAGTATAGTACCTTTGAAAATTCAAAGATAAATTGGAACAAAAAGTTGAAATTTCTCAACTTAATCCAGAACTGAAATTCAAAAAACATTCACTTGAAAACAGTGAAATGTTTCATACTGATAATTTTGAAACATTATAAAATAAAATAAAATAAACATAATTTTATGTCATGTCACATCTACATTAAACATATATGAGATGAAACTAAATTATACAAAGCTAAAGCCAAAACAAAACATTTTTACCAAATTGTAGTAAAACATTTTAACATTATGCAAACATTTTGACATTAAAATAAAAACAAGAAAGTTGAAATGAATTTGTTCATATTTTGACAACTGTCAAATTCATCATGCTCCTGTGAAATATTTTGATTAATATGAAAGTGCAAGTTCCAATCTGTTTTTTCTAATTACATACTAGCTCTATCAAGAGTGTATTTAATGCTAATATAATATATATTTCTCATTGTGTCATTTTTAGTCTTAGGCTGAATTCTACTCACCTTGCCTATACTGCACTCCCACTGAGGTCAACATGTGTATTTCATCAGTAAAGTGAACAGATTTTGGTCATTGATTTACTGGCTATATCAAGAATCTCAAACTATCTTGACATCAGGGATATGCAGTAAGTCACAAGAAATGATGTCTTGTTGCAAATCTAGGGGAAATAACCTTTCCAGTTATATCTGCCCCGACCTTCAACTTCTGATACGAACAATCTAAGAGGTATTCATGTGAACTACTGACACAGAGTATAATTCACACAAGCACAAGAAGTCTGTGCATGGTCCAATATACTATTTAAGTTCCCTTTAAACCATTATAGTTAAATTTGATTCTTGTTCACATCAGTATAAATCTGTATCATTCTTTGAATTACCTGGGATTTGCACTGACATAAATAGGGCAGAATATGGCCTTTGATTCAGAACTGATGTATGAGCCACTTCATTAAACCTGTACGCAATAGACTTCTGATTCACACAACTAGAGGCTTCAGTGGGATTTTGTTTGTAACTGCTCTGCAGTATACAATTTCATTTCGCACCTTAATTAATTATATTCCATGCTTTTAAAGGATCTTCAGAATCCTCAAAAGATTTAGAGGTTCATTTGGGCATTGGCATTAACTTTGGTTTTTGCCAGTTGGTGCTGCCTTTAAAAAAATGGTACTTTAATTTAAACTCGGCATGGTCCTGCACTGAGCCCTGTGCATGCCCAAAAGAGGCAGCACATTACTTCAACCCAGCTTGCCCAACATCTGTAAAGATTGGGCACTTTAGTGGTGCTTTTATGGTGCTTTTATCTAATACCTTATTGAATTAGCTTTAGTTAAAAGCGCCACAAAGCCCCACTGAAACATCTAATCTTTAAAGATGCTGCAGAGTTGGGTTGAAGTAATGCGCTGCTTCTTCCAGTAAAGTGCTTTTTTTCTTTTTTTCAACAGCTGCAAGCAGAGATCTAATACATAAAATCAAAATGGCTGTGAGTTGTTGGTGCTGAGCACCTGCTAATTTTTTTCTGTGGGTATTTGAGCTTCAAAGCACCCACAGAGTCCAGACCTCTGCTTTTGGGATCACATTAAAACCCAAAATCTCAGAAGTTTTTCTGAACCTCTTGAGTCTTTACAGTTTCATTTTGAATTTTTTGAATAACTGCTTCTTTAGCAGCACTATTGAAACTTTCTGCTCTGTCTCTACAGGAAACAGGATATGCAAGATGGTGTATGCTGAAAAATTGTATTTGGGGGGAAACTAGCCTAGCGTTTTAGAACCACAGAAACTGCTTTGGTTTAAGCTGGGTTCAAGTTTTGAATGAATGATCAATTCAGTCCCTCCCTGTGCCCATTTACTCTTCCCTCATTTAGAAAATATATAAATTTGTACAGGACTTCCTGTAGGAGACAGCAGATATGGATGCCATCAATGGACATCAGAGGTAATCCCAACATGGATCAAAGGGAGCAGAAGGGTGCAAAAGCCCACATGGCTCACCAAAAGCATCCAGAAATGTCTCCTAGGTAAAAGGGAGGCGCACACCCAATGGAAGGGAGGGCCATCACCAGGCAGGACTATATTGAGGTTGCTCGGGGCAATAGGGGAGCAGTCAGGAAGGCCAAGACGGAGATGGAACTGGGACTAGCTACCCAGATCAAGGACAACAAGAAATCCTTTTTTAAACACATAGGGGGCAAAAAGAAGATACTGGGTAACGTGGGACCTCTGCAAGACACGCTAGGAAATTTGGTTGTCACACCAGACAACAAAGCTAACCGATTTAATGACTTCCTTGCCTCCATTTTACTGAGTGGCAACCGGATCAGCCCCCCCACTGGGCCCCCCTCAGGCCCCAGGGGAGGCACATCTAGGCCAAGGGTCAGTGAGGATGTAGTCAGGGAACTTCTGGAGGGACTGAATGTATTCAAATCAGCTGGTCCGGATGATCTCCACCCTAGAGTACTGAGGGAATTAGCTGAGGTCACTGAGGACCAATGGCACAGCTTTACGAGCACTCATGGTGCTCTGGTGTGGTGCCAGAGGACTGGAAGATGACCAATGTGGTTCCCATCTTCAAAAAAGGGAGGAAGGAGGCCCCGGGAAACTATAGGCCAGTTAGTCTTACCTCGATCCTGGGTAAGATTTTTGAGAGAATTATTCTGGCGCATGTCCATCAGTGACCTGGACAAGGGGGTAAATAGCACCCTGTTCAAATTTGTTGATGACACTAAGATGTGGGGGGATGTGGGCATGCTAGACAGAAGGAATAGGCTGCAATCGGACCTAGACAGGTTA
>NW_017729022.1:178046221-178048758 GCF_001723915.1 Gavialis gangeticus
CCAACTTCCAAGAGAAGTGGTGCTGGCTCCTACCCTGGGGGTCTTCAAAAGGATACTAGCTAATCACCTTGCCAGGGTCGTTTGACCCCAATACTCTTTCCTGCCATGGCAGGGGGTCGGACTTGATGATCTGCTCAGGTCCCTTCCGACCCTACCAACTATGAAACTATGAAACTATGACTTTGTTATCCATAATCTAATTTAACATCTCTTCTCTTAGTTAAAGAAAATTTCAAAGCAAATTCACCAACTAAAAGTGTTAGTGGGGGAAAATAAGGAAAGTTTTAATTATACTTTTAAATTATTTTATTTTGAAGATTTATTAGAACATGAAGAAAACCCCCTAAAGTTCTGAAGAAATATTAACATAACATGCCTGTAACTCAAGCTGTGTTTAATGAGAGATGCTGTTTTTTTTCTGCCATGAGGCCTATAGTCCAATGAATGATAGCTATGAAAGAGGTCACATACATATTCATCAAATTCGACATGCACATGTAAACTGGTTTTAATAGGCCATGACAGCAGAAGTTGTGTCAGGCAAATAGCTGCACATGTGCTCATTCCCTCGACTGGTATATTTAGCCATTAATGCTCTGGTATCCATGGATGAAATATTAGCTTGTTAACTTAAGACCATCAGTTGTTGCTGATGTTTAGTGGCAACAAAAAAACAAAGATTCCCTCTGCAACTTTATTATATGCAGAACTGGAATTGAATTATTACAATTTTATTGTAATATTTCCTTTTCCTTCCCTTATTTATTACAGAGGATATTTGCAAATGATAAATTGGAATGTAGCTACATTATAAATAAGGGGTCTATTGATTCATATATACTCCAAGGGTTGGGTCCTACTCTTTTCATGAGTTCTTATACTATATATGGGTTTAGCATTCAGAGTGGAAACCATTTGCCATACTTTCATGTTTCCATGGGCACGTTAAGGAAAGTGTACACTCAAATACAACATGACCCTGTATAACCTTCCTTTCTGTGCAGAAAAGGATAAAATATCATTACGGTTTTGAGTGCAGATCAGCAATGAGGTTTAACCATAGCAAAGCTCTGCATCACCATGACTAAATTATATTATGTGTCTTCAGAACACAATGCAATGTAATGTAGAGATACCCAAGATAGCTCAGCTCCTGGAAAGAGAATAGCCACCTTAGTGCAGAACTCCACTCAGGCTTCTTAGAAATGGGGCCAATTCTCACTCAGAGCTAGCTTGGTGACCTCTATACAGCACTGCATTGAATAGGTGTCTGACAATGGCCCAATTTCACCTGAAGGGAGACAATGCCCCAACCCAGACTAATCTGTAGATTCCTAGTTTGGACACTCATCAAGCAGGAGAGAGATGTGGTTGTGAACATCTTCCAGCCGAGGAAGTAGTCCGCTTCTTGGGCAAGTGAATAAATCAGTAATATATAGTATAGTGAAGAGGGAACCACCATTGTTGCTGTTTTTAAATGGAAGTAGGTGCTGGACTTTGTGCTGAATAAAATATTGTTAGATCATGCCTACTAGATCAGTCCTCCCAGGGGTCCATGAGCTTATAACCCATGCTTATAACCCATGCTAGACCAATACGGCTACAACCTGGATACCTGACACATGGGAGATATTGATTTTTAGCCAATTTTTAAAACTGAAAATCTTCATATTTTCCAAAGCAGGAAGCAGCTGTGACCACCTGAAACCTGAGATCCTGCTCCTGCCTTTGTTTCAAGGTAATTTGCATCATCACAGATCCTCACAGGAAGTGAGAGGCTTCATAGCAGCTATGAGCTGACTGCCCGGAGGATTTTTCCATCTATTGGCTCCTCTGTGAAATCCTATGAAATATGAACTTTCATTTCTACCCAGGAGAACTTTTACAATCTTTTCTCCAATGCCTGAAGAAGGGTGTTTGTGCCCCAAAACTTACAATTAAAGATTTTTTTTTGCAAAAATCTTGTTAGTTTAATAAAAGGTATCATCTCTACTGTGAGTCCTGATAACCCATACTTTGTACTTTGTAATTAGCTTAATCATGATATAGGTTCATGATATAGTTACTAGGTTAGCCAAGGTGGTGGAAGTCCTGGGCCTGCCCAGAAGAAGTACTTTAGGAGACTAGGTAACTCAGTTGGTACACACTCAGCATCTATCCCTTTCATGTACCAAAGCTGACAGACAGGATATTTGTGGATCTTTCTGCCAGATCTAAGGATGCAGACAGAAGTGCAGCTCCCTGCTGTAACTGGAAATGCTTTTCAGGTTGTGTTCTGAGTTACAACGATCCCCCGGACCAAACAGAAATTCACTGTTGGTTCCAGAGGGAGGGAAATCTAGATGCTGGCTGCAGCCTGCAGCTAGTTTCTCCTAGCAACAGCCCATTTCAGAATGAGAGGACGGAAAGGGAGCAGAGGGAGCTCATTCTAGGGGTTCCCTAGTGGACACTGGAGGGAGGGGTGGGTAAATACACCCAGGTAGGCTGCAATACACCTGCCTCACCCTCCAGCAGGGGCTGAAGACCCACCCCACTTC
>NW_017729022.1:178048768-178049703 GCF_001723915.1 Gavialis gangeticus
TCCCCTGCTCTCTTTCCCCTCTCTCATTCTGAAAACAGCTTGAGACAAACAATAATTTTAGAAGAGGGTCTATTTTGAAATGTTTTCATCTGACCCCTCATACAACAAGGGGTCATATTTTCACCAACTCCGACATTTTAAAGCAGTCTGCAGCTGTGTACTTGTGTTTGGTCATGGCTATAAACTGCTTTCTGTGTCTAGATCAGGCAAAAATTGTCACTTCCATCTGTGCCTATACTAAATTCTGCCTAAGTTGCATGTCAGCCATCAACTCCTTTTTGGGATCTTACCATAGCAATGGCATATCTCCATTCAAGTGAGAGCTACACTAGTTTACACTAGGTGAGGTGCAACAGTTTAGCTAACCTCTTTTTCCTGTACAGAAAACAGAACTAGTAGTATGTTATCCTTTCCTTCTTTGGGGGCAATAATATATTTCTATTTTAAGAGAAAGGGGATAAGTAGTATTTATGGAAGCAAGATGCAGCTTATGTGCAAACTTCTCCTCTCTTAAGAGAGGAAAGCATTGATGTATTGCAATCTTATTTGCTTCAGCTTTGTGTGTTAATTTAAAAAAGTGATCTGGATCTCCACCACAGCATTTGCACCTTTGTAAGGCTAGATTGCTGTGGTGCATAAAGCCTCCCACCTTTACTTCCTTCACCCTCCCTAACACAAACACACACTGGTCTCCATGAGTTAATGAACCAGCCACTTCCATGGGCGTATTAACTCTGCACAGAATTAACAAAAGTAAGGATCATCCTGATATAAATCAAGATCAGGATTACACAGATGCACACACTAATCTCAATGAATTAATGAATCAGCCACTTCCAGGAGTATAATATTATAGGCTTGTTAACTAAGCACAGAATTAAAAATAGGATGAATTATCCTTTTAAAAATAGGCAAACACACTTGTGCATGCACCC
>NW_017729022.1:178054703-178063022 GCF_001723915.1 Gavialis gangeticus
AATCAGCCACTTCCAGGAGTATAATATTATAGGCTTGTTAACTAAGCACAGAATTAAAAATAGGATGAATTATCCTTTTAAAAATAGGCAAACACACTTGTGCATGCACCCCCCCCCTACAAATGCACAAATAAGACACATGCCTTGTTATGCGAAACCCTGGCTCAGCCAGGACTGAGCTTTCTGGCTGCATGGAGCATCCTGTTATCAGCATCACTCCCTGTCCTGCTGGCCCCTGTTGGCTAATACCTACTGCCAGTTCAACAGCAGCTCATCATAAAACTTGAAGTGGTATTATCCCTAAAGCAGGGGGAGCCGGAGTGACACTAACAACAGGACTTTGCCCCTGTTCTAAGCAGCCAGAGCATTGAGCCCTGTCTGAGCTGGTGCCAAGCTCAGTCCCCTGCCTCTTCCAGCATTCCCCTACTTTCATTCCCCTGTGGAAGTCAGTTTCCTCACTTAAGATGTACACTTCAGTTTTGGATGGCTAATTTTTGGGAGGAAGGTGCATGGGGTGTGCAAATACATGTAGTGTGTGTGTTTGTGCACTTGTGTAGTTTTATTGTTGTGCCCATATTAACAAGCCTATAAGGTGGAAACACTGGTGATTCTCTACTACTTCAGCTATTTCTGCTGAGGTTTGCACAGCCTTCCTTTCAAAATCTACGCAAGCTAAGAACAGTCCCTTTTGAAATGTCAGGTGTCAGTGAGGACAGACATCACCTGTAGACTTGATCAAGGGAGGGCTACTTTTCTTAAAATCTGAAAGTAGTAAAAACAGATCATGCTAAAGCAACTCTTACTGACAACAGTATGTGAGTGGAGCCCCCACGCACCCATTCATGCTCAAATCTGTTCCAATTTAACTATCAAAACCTACTATATTAAAATGTTCTGTGTGCATGTGCAAGTTCTTGACAGAAAGACTAGGCCTAGATTCTCTCCAGTCTGCAGCAGAGGAAAGCCACCAGGGACTGGATGTAGATTCTTCAGCACTGCTCCAATGGGCAGCATGCAAAGTGTGACTTATGATGCATGGTATAACTTCAGCCATGTTCCCTCCTGACCTCAGCTGCCTCTAGAAATGTTGTTCATGCCAGTGCTAAGAATGGGTGTTGAGTCTTAGCTAATATGGCTTTTGTCAGCTGAGAGTCACCGCCCTAAGCAGGCAATTCTTTAACTGCCCAGCTACCACCTGACTGAGCAATGCAAAAGAGCCCACACCAAGAGGGAGAGATGCTGGCTTTTAATATAATTTTCCCTCAACACATCTCACCCATAATTCTGCACTGGCACCATGGCCTGATCATGACACTTGGTAGAATTCCCAGCACGTTCATAGGATTGTTGGCTCAGGAATCCAGGGACAAGGGAAGGTGCTACTCTAAACAATGACATTTTGGAAACTAAACCCAGACTCCAAAATGTGTTCTGAGTGAAGGGACATAACTAACTTCTGCCGTGGGTAAAAACCCCTGTGCCCCAAGGGAGGGAAAGGGTGATCAGTCTTACCTGCTCCAGGAGTCAAAAGACCCTGCTGCTGCTGGCTGTGTAGTTGTGTGCCTACCCACTGCTGCTGCTGCTATGGTGTCTGTGCACCTAGCTGCTACTGCCCCATGTAATGGGTGCATCTACATGTGTTACTAGCATGGAGTAATAAACTCCAGTGTATATTGTGCTGGAATTAATTGCTCCTGGGTGCAGCATTTGGATGTGTGCCCAGGACCACAGCATGTTGAGCTGGGTCAGAGCAGCCCCCACTGGCAAGGGACCCAGGGTGTCAGTCTGCTAGCCTGGAGCTGCTCCAGCCCAGCTCAATGTGCTGTGGAAGGACTGGCAGGGGCATGAGGGTGCTTCTGTGTGGGGCTATCTGTCAGGCAGCCCCCGCACTGAACTACCCTCATGCCCCTGCCAGCCCCATCAGAATCTACATGTGCACTATGGTGGAGTAAATAACTCCACCGTAGGATAATACTTATGTTGGGCAGTACTGTTCTTCTGTTTTAATTAGTTTCCTGTTGCCTAATAGAGCTGTGCATGTAGATGTTGAGACTTTACTGAAGAGCTAATTAGGCTGCTCTGCAATAAATGTTCTGTATAAATGCACCTACTGGGTGCATCTACATGAGACACTACATTGCCATACCAATGAGCTATGGTGACAGTGTAGCAAAACCCCCAGGTTTTCTTTTTTTTAAATTTATTTTAAAATGCATTCCCTCCCCTTCCCCAACCATTTCTGACTTTCTCTCTCTCTCTCTATTCCCTATAGATAAGTGTGAGCTCAGACTTAGGATAAGGTTTAACATTTTTATTTTGGTAGCAAGTTTTTGGTTTTGGATATCCACTGTTTCATATTGTATAATTGTTAGGTTTGTATTGCTTTTTACTGTTGTGTATTGTATTATTATAATTTTTGTATTGATTTTTATTGTTGCATATGGATATTGTATGGTTTAGGCCTGTGTTTGTAAGTGAACCAAAGTCATGTCAAGTTTCTATTTTATATGTCAAGCCTCTATCTTGTGTCCTCTGCCTGGGCATCCCATGTTGCAACTGTATGAGTCACGTACCCCTCCCATGTAAATTAGTTCCTGGATGAATGAGAAGTGATTGGGAATGATTGAAATACAATGGTAGCAGGCCTCTACTGAATGGCCTGTAACAACTGGGCCACCACCTTGCATTGATTCATCCAGGAACCATGAACCTCACCCAGGAACAGAGACAAGAACCCAGCATTTGAAAGACAAAAGACCCTGCAGAACCAGCAACTCTCACTATTACAGACACCCAAAACTGCACATCCCTGCATGGAGCACACATGCTCAGTACACCAGGGTCTGACCCTTGCTTGGGCATGCCTCCTGTCACTAGGGTCACACAAGGTCTGCCCCTATAAAAAGGGGCAGTGAAGACAGACCCAATGGGAACGCCATTTCCATCCAGACCAGACTAGCTTCAAGTCACCTATCCACCCCAGAGGCCCTGCCGGCAATCCCCTCTGGACAACACCAAGCTGAAGGAGACCCCAACTGGCCATCGAGGATCATCTTCCAGCCTGGGATAGGTAGATATTACCTGCACACCTCCTCCTAGAATTTGGACTCTTTCTCTCTCTGTCTCTCTCTCTCTCCTCCTGGACTCCTGAAGCGCTCCCTGCAACTTCTCTGGCTGCCCTGAAGCCATTCTCTGGCTCCCCACACACAGAGCCACTCTTTAACACCCACACTTTCCCTTAGTCCCATTTTCCCTCTCCCCACCTACTTTTTCAGCTCCCTCGTAGCTCTGGCTCCAGTCCCGGACTCTGTGCCGGCATGCTTCCCTGTTCTGCAGGCTTTGGGTGTTGTCTTTTAATCAATTAAGATGAGTTAAACTGAAGTTACCCCCAAGCCTCAGTTCTTCAGCCCAGGCCCCTCTAGTCTACTGGTTCTAATCCTGGTCCTGGTGACTTTCATTCCCAGCAACTTTCACTCCCTACACTTCTACTTTCCTACCTTAACTTTTCTCCAAGTATCCCAAGTACACCAAGCACATACATACACATCACAACACCCAACTTAGGAACTCACCTGTGTGTATGCATAGGTGAGTGGTATGTATGTGAATTAGTGAATACACATATATAGATATCATTGTGTGTGTGTGGTATATGAATTAGTAATCCACGTACGTGTATTGGATGTGCAGGTGTTGCTAACTGGTAACTGATTCTGTGTAAATTTGGTATGTGTAGCGTGTATGGGCTTAAACTGGTGATAGGTGTGCATGAACCTAGACTGGTTATTTTGAACCTGTGTGTATCTGAGTTACTAGTGTGAGTGTGTATGCCTAGTAGGGGTGTATGCACCTAGTGAGTGTATGTGTGCTTAATTGATTTTTATGTGTGCATGTGCAATTGTACACCATGCCCTCCTGTCTAACAGTGCAATATTGAGATCCTGAGCATTGGCCTGACCCCTCAGGGCAACAACAGCATTGGTGGGCATGAATCATGACACCAATCCTACAGCAGAGTAGCAATGAGCTAAAGTGCAGTAGCTCATTGCTACTGCACAGTTGGGTTGGAAACGACCTGTGCACCACCGGGACTGTGCAGTATTGGTGGTTACTGCCCAGTCATTTAGTACTGCCAGAGGTTACTGCCCAGACAAAACAAGTACTAAATGACTGCACAGTAACTACTGAGCAGCTGGGAGCCCTTGTAGATGCAGCCACTGTGAAGCTTCCTAGGGAACTGGAAAGTCCAGCACCCTCTCTAAGTCAATGCCCAGGGCTAGTGCCATGCTTGCCTATCTTGAGTTATGGTACTATCTGGGTACGTATTTTTTTGTCTATTTTAAGGAAGTGCATTGCACCTTTATGATATCAGGACTACCCATGCTATTGTTAATTCTGTGCCAAGCCTATAAAGTATAGCCCTGAAAGTGGCTGCTTCATTGAGATCAGAGCATCTTGGACTACCTCTTTTTTAGGTGAGTACTTGAATGTGTTCCCTGGAGAACAAAGATCCTTCCCTTTGTTTTGTCTTTGGCCCCATTTAGAATACCACGCTACCTGTGATATGGGTCAGCAGTAAAGGCAATAAATAGTTCATCATACAGAGTAAAACACTGGAGCTTTTTATTTCCAGAGGGGTCTCTTTCAGAAGCTCTGTATTTAAAAAAATGCTTTCCATATTTTTCCATGGCAAGTCAGAGCCTCATCCTTCCTTGTGAAATCATGGGACTCTCAATATAGGTCCTGTCCTGTGCTCCATCCAGTTGATTCATAGATTCATAGATTGTAAGGCCAGAAGGGACCTTGGAAGATCATTGGGTCCAGCCCCCTGCACCAAGCAGGAAAGATCACTGGGGATCAGGTTATCCCAGCAAGTATCCTGCCTCCAACAGTGGCCACCACCACATACTTTAGAGCAGGAGCATCAGATTTGTTGGACCCCACAAGCCAGATCCAGATCCAGATCCAGATCCTGGGGCTTCTATTTTGGATATGGCCTGTGGAGGGCCTCTGAGCTGGATGGCCCACAAGTGATAACAGTGGTGTTCATCTAGCTACTATTCTGGATCCTCTGTTTTAGTGTGCTGAAGGAGTTAATACTGCTGCTGCCTACCCCCCGCTTTTTCCTTGCCACCAATCTTAGTTGCCCAGGGCAACTAAAAACCCTGATTTTGGCAGTGAGTAAGTGGGAGAGAAAGTGAGTGACACTAACTCTGGGTTTCACAGCCATAGTGAAATAGTAGGCATTAATGTCATAGGGAAATAGTAGGGATTAATGTCATCACTGGCAGCTGTGGCATTGAGTCCCATGGGCCAAATCTGTTCTGCAGATTGGAGGGTCTTGCTCGTAAGAAGCCCCACAGGCAGTATGATCCACCTCTGTGAGACAGATCTAGACCATTTGCCATGTGCCTCACACCCCTACTTCAGAGGAAAGTGCAAGGCATTGTACAGTGATCAGCTGGGGGATAAGATCTGCCACTGCATGAAGGTTGGTGACAGCTTAATTGGTCATAGTCAATGATGGCTTCAGTATAGCCCTTCTGATTTTTTTGTTAGCCCTTACTTCCATAACTCTGGTTGTGTTTGGTCTCTCTATATAAAATGAATGTCTCTATCTCTCTCTCTCTCTCTCTCTCTTACACACACACACACGCTCCATGTCTTCATGAATTTTGCCAATCTTGCTTCCTGCTGCCTTTTGTCTGTCTGTTAGGTCTTACGAATATAGCAGTCTCCATGTTAGAAGACTGTTCTATATGGAGCTAAACTTTTTGGGGCTTTGTGTGGGCTCCACAGAAGCTCAAAGAGCCTTAGATTTCAAGCTGTTTTGGACAGCATGTTCCTAAATGTTTATACAGCAACTAGAACAATGGGTCATGACTAACCCTGTTAGGTGCTAGAGCAGTAATGATTATGTGAACACTGAGAATTGACACCAGATAATCTTTTTTATTGTTATTTTATGCACTATTTCTTAATACAGCAAGTAAGGTTTCAAATATTTTTAATGAGGACCTGACATTGCCCCAGTATCAGCTATGCAAAGAGAAATATCTGCTATAAAAAGACGTTATCTTTTATTTAAAAATGCAGAAAGTCATGGGAAAATATTTTAAATGAGAAATGATCTGATAAAAAGCGTTGGAAGCTTGGCTTCGGCTCATATGAGCTTTTCCTGAAGAGAAGGGAAGTGTTTGCATATTCCTTATCAAACTGTCCCCAGATTTATGTACATCCATCATTCCTGTACAAGATGTAGAATCACTACTACCATTTAATTTTATGTTATAAAGACAATCTGTATACAGGGAAAGGAAAAGTATTTTTTAAAGTACTGAAATATATTAGTTTAATAGGTTTGGTGCTTTTGAACACCCCTCCCATTTACTGTAAACAAATAAGATATCTAGGATCACAAATTGTACAGAAAGCTAAGCCAACTTAAGTGCTCCTTTGCCACTTAGACATTTCTGAAAACCCGTCCTTGTGCTAGTGTGTGAAATGTTCTTGCTATGTGTTGATGTTTTGTCATGAAGTAGTCCTTGCAAAGGTTTCTTTACTTTCTTGACCTTAGCTCAACTTTCTGTCTTGAACATACAGTAATGTTATTTCCAAAAAGTCTGAAACACTGGGAATACTGCTGAAGTCATGTATTTGATGGGGTTTTTGAGAAGCCATTTAGCTACTTTGATTTATGGATCTGGTGAGTTAATTCATTACTTGCATATGATTACTTTTTGCTGCTGGGTGGTCATCATTTGCAGTTGTAAGTCTAATTAATTTTTAGGCACCAACAGCTTTTGGCATAAGTATTTTTTTATTCTTTTCTAAATTCAAGTAAATACAAGCTGATAAAGCCAACTAAGAGCTAGATTCTGCTAACACTTAGATCTGTGCATACAATTAATCCCTAAATTAACTGTAACAGGCAACTGGTTCCATTGATTTTACTTTGCCAGCCGAAGTCCAAATTCTGCTCTCTCAGGCTAGGTATAGACATTACCCGTAATCTGGAGTAAATGAACAGAAATGGAACCAAACCCATAACTGTACTGAAGTGCAGCACACATAGTCTGTGTGATATCAGGGGCCTCGCGTGTTGCACTGCCTTCCGGGTATGTAGCCCCTGTCCTCAACTCGCCTGCCACGACTTGATGTTATGCTATCAAGAGGGGGGGTTCAATGGAGTTCTTCCTGGGAGGGCTTCTCGGGAAACGGCAGTACTCACGATTTGGTGCGATGTTCCATGGGGCTCCACCTCCCCTACATCCCGTCCACTCGCCAACTGGATGGATGTCCATACAATGGTGGTTTCAGCCTTGTAGGCTTGCCCACAGCTTGCTTCGGGTGGAGCCTCTCATCTGAGTGGGCTCAGTTGTTGCTTGTCCCTCCGGCCTCAATGCGTAACCTGCCCTCTCTCAAGGCTGTTAGGCGTGATGTCATGCCTACGGCAATGCCTCCAAGCGGGGCGATTCATCCTTACACTGTTTCTCTCTCTTTGATTTTTCCTTTTTTTTTTTCCAAAAGTAATATACTCCTGGGGAGGAGAGGGATGTGGAGCTGCCTGCTTTCCCCCAGTCTTCTACAGGGAGCTGAAGTGCTTCCCCTGCTCTGCCTCCTGCAGTGGGCTGAAGTGGTTCCCCTGCTCTGTATGCTGGTGCTGCACCAGCTGTGCTGCTCCTCACCCCTACAGGAGCCTCAGCACCTCTGGCGTGCTGCTGACCAGCTGTCTCTCTCTGGCTCCTCTCCTGCCCAGGTTCTGGTGGGGCTTTTAAACTTTCCCATGGTGGCCGGTATGGCTGCCGCGATTGGTCCAGCTGCTCTCTGCCTGGGAAACAGCTGATTAATTAGCTTGCACAGCCGTGGTCCTGGCTTCTGTTCTGGCTGCCTGGGAACAAGTAACTTTTCCCTGCAGGGGTTTTGTTTCTGGGGTTTGGGGCCCATGGGGCTTACCCTCTCCTCTCTGGAAGGCTGTGATGGCACCTTGCTGCCACAGTCTGGTGTAAAAATGGAGGAACCTGGTCTAAGATAGTCTTGGATCGATGTGCACTCAAACTTATTCAAATTAGGTTAGTCCAGAGCATCAAACTTCTGTATGAGATCCCTTATCAAATCAGGTTAGGTGGCTGTCCACTGGATGTCTTTGTGGTCCCCCACCCCCCCAGCTTGCAGGGAGGCATGCTAGTCTCAGCCCATGCTTGACTGCTCTGGCCCAGCACCCAGCCAGCCCTGCCTCTGGGCTATCACAGAGCAGAGTCATAACTGTGGCTGGTGATGGGGAGGGAGAGGTGCTTTGCCGTGCCCTGCAACTCTGTT